>NC_079192.1:150126255-150401907 GCF_029499605.1 Hyla sarda
GGTAAGGAGGAAAAAACGAAAGTGCAAAAACGGAAAAAACCCTGGTCCTTAAGGGGTTAAGTTTGTTTAGTGTTTTATTGACATTTTATAAGCACTTAGCCAAAAAAAATGTTATCGCTAAGTTGGCCACGGTCTGTGAAAAATGTGATTCTATAATCTAGATAATGCTATTTAGTTGCCTTTATAAGCCAAGATTATTGGACTAGTTTACATTTCGTTAGGAAAAAAGGTTTGGTTAAATTTTTTAAGTGCAAACAAAACCAGCAATGTAAGGATGTGTCTATTTTTTTTGCATATGTAGCTGGTGACAATTTACCACATTTTGTCATTGACATGGTCCATGACCTAACCTTATGTGTTTTTTTTAATTATTTGTTATAACACTGTATGCACAAATGTGAGATTGGCATTACCATACACTCAACATGCTATGTAACAATACTCCCTGGTGGGTAAACTGTCATGTTTTACTCTTTGTATGTCCAAAAATGATGACGTTTTCTGCAAACGTCATAATTTTTTGGTATAGTAGCAGAATTATTCAAATGTTTGGCTTTTGGCTTTTTTTGTGCAAAAAAAATTGCTTTTGTAATTATTTTTGGCCTATTATTTTCTAAATGGTTTGCACACATTTGCTTTTTCTCAATGTTGCACAATGTTGCGTTGATATATTTTCATTATTGAAATTAAGCAATGTGTTTGCTTTTTACTAAAAACTGTAATTTAAATATGCCTGTTTATTTGGCAGTTTTTTTATTTTTTCTAATGTTATAAAAACAGACTTGACACATTACCAAAAATAATGTGCTCTATGTTATAAAAATGTTCATATATGTTTTTATTTTTAAAACTAAATTAAAACAAAATACATAATGGGAAAGTGCTAACAAAGATGGAAGGAAAGGGTTACGGAAATAAAAAGGTGCGTCCATATGGACTAGGGATGCACCGATATATCGGCGGCCGATACATATCGGCCGAAAATAGCTATTTTGGGGAAATGCCGAAACAACAAAAAATTTGCCGATAATGACCCACCTCCCCTGCCCGCCCACAGCACAAGTTACAAACACTGCCAGTGCCAGAGGCGTAGCGTGGGGGGTGCAGGGGGGCCGGCCGCACCGGGCGCAACATCTGGGGGGGGGCGCGCTATCCGGGATAGGAATACTTATTTTTATGTGCCCGGGCCGGCTCCCGTGTGTGGCTGCAGGCGGGGGCCGACCAGAGCATATAAAAACTAATACTGTATACTAAAAACCAGGGGGCTTCCAGCTGTTGTGAAACTACAACTCCCAGGATGCCCGGACCGGAAAAGGCTGTCCGGGCATGCTGGGAGTTGTAGTTTCACAACAGCTGGAGGCCCCCTGGTTTTTAGTATACAGTATTCGTTTTTATATGCTCTGGTCGGCCCCCGCCTGCAGCCACACACGGGAGCCAGCCCGGGCACATAAAAAGAAGTATTCCTATCCCGGACATCCCTGTGTCCCGAAAAATCTTTTCGGGACATAAGGATGTCCCCCGGTCACTCACCATTCCCCGGCCAGCGCGCGTCCTCCTTCTGTCCTTCACTTCTCCGCCTCTATGGTTGTACGCACGGCACGGGATGTCCCGTGCGTACAACCATAGAGACGCAGGAGGACCGCAGGATCGTCGCAGGAGAACGCGTGCTGGCCAGGGCCTGGTAAGTGACCGGTGGCGCGTCATCTTCTTCAGTGTTCCGGTCACCGCTCCTCCGGTCCCGGCACCTACTACTATGGTCCATAGGCCATAGCAGTAGATGTGACCCTGGGCTGGAGGAGCGGTGACCGGATCAATGTGTGGGCAGCAGAACAGACATACAGCCTCCAGCCATACACTGTATATGGCTGGAAGCTGTATGTCTGTGGGGTGGGGGGAAGCTGCCTACTATTGTGGGGGAACTGCTGACCTAATGTGGGGGGGGGGAGCTGCCTACAAATGTGGGGGGTGAGCTGCCTAATATTGTTGAGGGGAGCTGCCTAATATTGTGGGGGAACTGCCTACTATTGTGGGGGAAATGCTGACCTAATGTGGGGGAGCTGCCTACTTTTGTTGGGGAGCTGCCTATTAATGTGGGGAAGCTGCCTACTATTGTGGGGGAAATTCTGACCTAATGTGGGGGCGCTGCCTACTATTGTGGGGGAGCTGCCTACTATTGTTGGGGAGCTGCCTATTAATGTGGGGGAGCTGCCTACTATTGTGGGGGAGCTGCCTACTATTGTTGGGGAGCTGCCTATTAATGTGGGAGAGCTGCCTACTAATGTGGGGGAACTCCCGACCTAATGTGGGGGAGCTGGCAATCTAATGTGAGGGAATCTAATCTAATGAGCGGAGCGCTGCATTTTACCAGAAGACGGGGAGAAGTCATTTTCGGTTTCGGACGGACATTTTTTTTTATTTCGGTTTCGTTTCGGTTCTGAAATTTCCATTTCGGTGCACCTCTAACATGGAGTATATAAATTTTTATATGTTTAGGAAAAACACAGTACACATAACTAAAAAAGAAAAAAGTGAGCCTGTTAATGTTTAAAATGTAACGTTGTTATGCTTTGAAAGTCACCAAACATACTTTTCGATAAGGTAAAATGGAAATGAATTAACATAACTCAAAAAATTAAATATTTTTATTATCAACACAAACCAGAATAAACATAAAGGCACATGTATTTTTAAAATACAAAACACAATACAAAATAAGAGACAAAATAAAATTTTATTTGAAAAATGATTACTCAAGAAAGAGTAAAAGAGTGCATGTTGTAAACCAGGAACTTGCTGTTTGCACACTCTAAAGTCCACCTTCCCCGTCATTAGAATGCTGGTTCCATCTTGATCATCACATATCATCTCCTCATGTTGCCTCGGTGGGGGGAGGGGGATGCTCATCACCAATACAGGAGTATTGCCAAGGCATGGCACCTTCAGGGGATATGAAATAGTCAGCGTATGAATCCCGAACAGAGCCAACATCATTGTCCAATGCTTCGACTCCAAAATTAGTCACTGAGTCTAAAGAATCATGTGTGTTCTCCATATGCTGGCCCTGATTCTCATTCTGAGTATAGTTATGAAGAACACAGCATGCCTTTATGACAACATGGACAGTTGTTGTTTCTAAATTGATGGCTGTGTGCAGGATCCTCCACTGACTAACCATAATCCCAAAGTTGCACTCCACCACTCTTCGTGCCCGACTCAGCCGATAGTTAAAAATCCTCCTCCTAGCATCCAGTCCTCTCCGTGGGTATGGGCGCAACAGGTTCATTAGACCAGGGAAGGCCTCATCCGATACCATCACAAAGGGTACCGGAAGGGTGGATCCAGGAAGAGGTCGGGGGGCTGGGAGCAACACACAATCTCGAAGAATTTGCTGTCCAATCTGTGATGACTGCACACGAGAATCACCTGTACTGCCATAGGAGCCAACATCAATGGCAATTAATCTGTGATGGGCATCAGCCACCGCCATCAGGACAACAGAAAAATATTTTTTATAATTATAAAAAAGTGATCCTGAGTGAGGTGGCTGCATGACCCTCACATGCTTACCATCAACCGCCCCCAGACAGTTAGGAAAGTTAGTCACTGATTGAAAGCCTGCTGCTGCCTGCAACAAAGTCTCCTCATTAGAGCAAGGCATCACTATGGGCTGCAATTTCTGCCAGATCACATGGCATGTACACCTCACAATTCCAGAGATGGTTGACTTTCCAACCCGGAATTGGAGATGCAGGGATGCAAAGCTCTTTCCTGTGGCCAAAAATCTGAAAGAAAAAAAAAAGGCGTATATTAAAAACGAGGAACTTATTCGCGAAATATATTCACAAAAATTCTAAAAATTCTAAAATAAACAAGACAAAATCAAAGTGACTACATACAAAGTAAGAACGCATGGATTTGACATAATGATAAATGATGGAAAATACACACATTTAAAAAATATAACAACCCTACAACATTTTAAACAAAAGGAACATTTTACAATTAAAACAAAAATATATAGTATTGCACATAAACCAAAAAAAAAAAAAAAAACATGAAACAACCACACATAAGATACTTACCGCAAGGTGATGAGCAGACGTTCTTCGGGACAGACGGCATTGCGCATTATAGTATGACTGAAGGTCAAGTCCATTTCAACAAGAGATAGAAGATTATCAAAACTAGGTATTGTCAATCGGCAAAAAGCCTTAAATTTGTCCGAATATGAACACATTGTACTGGTAACGTGCAAAATAGCATAAAAAAATAAATAAAATAAAAGTACCTTCGTAAATCCTGATACAAATTCTGAAAACAACCTTTCCAATCATGTTCTTGAAGCAAAGGGTGAACCCATTTTCGCCGACGTCACAATTCTTGCTAAAAAGTACAAACAAACCAAAAATCAGTGTCTGAACAAAAAATATAGGGCTACTAACAAAAGGCATCCCTATACACTTAAATTTACCTCATGACGCTGCCTCCGCAAAATCAAAATTACTAACTGCAACTTCAACATTGGGCGACGCAAACGAACACGACCATGTCCTCAGCCCTTGAAAAAAAGGCATCTTTCCAGTAGCAGTAACACCAGTGTCCTTGGACTCACACTCTCTCAAACAAGTAGACTATCTTTTTTCCCAAACAATTGACCCAACTTTATTCCATCAAAAATCAACTGACATTTGTCAAAATGATGGACACATGAAAAAAAAACAAAAAAACACAAATCCGCTGCAGAAAATACGCACAGAAAAATCACAAAAGAAAAATAAATACAAAAACATGAAAATGCGTATTTTAGTGTGGAAAAAAATGCAGAAAAAAATGCAAATAGTTTGGTGCAGGTTTTGAAATGAAATCTGCAGCGGAGAATCTGCAAAAACAAATAGCATGTGAACGCACCCTTAAAGGGGTACTCCGCCTCTAGACATCTTATCCCCTATCCATAGGATAGGGGATAAGATGTCAGATCACCGCGGTCCCGCTGCTGGGGACCCCCGGGATCTCCGCTGCGGCACTGCGCTATCATTACTGCACAGAGCGAGTTCGCTCTGTGCGTAATGACAGGCGATACAGGGGACAGAGCAGTGTGACGTCATTTCTCCGCCCCTCGTGACATCACGGCCCGCCTTCTTAATGCAAGTCTATGGCAGGGGTGTGATGACCGCCACGCCCCCTCCCATAGACACGTATTGAGGAGGCGGGCCCTGATGTCACAAGGGGCGGAGCCGTGGCGTAACGATGCTCCAGCCCCTGTATTGCACGTCATTACGTACAGAGCGGACTCGCTCTGTGCAGTAATGACAGCGGGGTGCCGCAGCGGCGATCCCGGAGGTCGCCAGCAGTGGGACCACGGCGATCATAATCATAAGATGTCTAGGGGCGGAGTACCCCTTTAAGCATTAATAACTCTGGG
The DNA here is from genome assembly GCF_029499605.1 of Hyla sarda. NCBI lineage: Eukaryota > Metazoa > Chordata > Amphibia > Anura > Hylidae > Hyla > Hyla sarda. Next base: position 150,131,678 of record NC_079192.1, read on the forward strand.
ATGCTTTTACTTTTCATTCTGATTTCGAGACAGTTTTTTCATGACATATTCTACTTCATGTGAGTGGTAAATTTTTGTCGATACTTGCATCATTTCTTGGTGAAAAATTCCAAAATTTGATGAAATTTTTTTTTAGCATTTTTCTATCTCTGAAGCTCTCTGCTTGTAAGGAAAACAGACATTCCAAATAAATTCCAAATTGATTCGCATACACAATATGTCTACTTTATGTTTTCATCATAAAGTTGACTTGTTTTCACTTTTGGAAGACATCAGAGAGCTTCAAAGTTCAGCAGCAATTTTCCAATTTTTCACAAAAAATACCCATACTTCATACTATAAATACCCCCACAAATGACCCCATTATAAAAACTGCACCCCTCAAAGTATTCAAAATGACATTCAGTAAGTGTATTAACCCTTTAGGTGTTTCAAAGGAATAGCAGCAAAGTGAAGGAGAAAATACAAAATCTTCATTTTTTTCGCATGTTCTTGTAGATCCAGTTTTTGAAATTTTACAAGGTTAATAGGAGAAAAAGCCCCCCAAAATTTGTAACCCAATTTCTCTCGAGTAAGGAAATGTCTCATATGTGTATGTCAAGTGTTCGGCAGGCGCAGTAGAGGGCTCAGAAGGGAAGGAGCAACAATGGGATTTTGGAGAGCGAATTTTGCTGAAATGGTTTTTGGGGGTAAGTCGTATTTAGGAAGCCCCTATGGTGCCAGAAGAGCAGAAAAACCCCACATGGCATACCATTTTGGAAACTACACCCCTCAAGGCACGTAACAAGGGGTCCAGTGAGCCTTAACATCCCACAGGTGTTTGACGACTTTTCGTTAAAGTCGGATGTGTAAATGAAAAAAAAAAATTTTTTCATTAAAGCGCAGTTTTTTTTCCCAAATTTACCATTTTTACAAAGGGTAATGGGAGAAAATGCCCCCTAAAATTTGTAACCTCATCTCTTCTGAGTATGGAAATACCCCATGTTAGGATGTAAAATGCTCTGTGGGCGAATTACACTGCTCAGAAGAGAAGGATTCACATTGGCTTTTGGAAAGCAAATTTTGCTGAAATAGTTTTTCGGGGGCATGTCGCAAAACAAAACTTTTTGTTAAAGTTGGATGTGTAAAGGAAAAAAAAAATTTCACTAAAATGCAGTTTTTGCCCCAAATTCTACATTTTTACAAGGGGTAAAAGGAGAAAATGCCCCCCAAAATTTGTAACCCCATTTCTTCTGAGTATGGAAATACCCCTTGTATGGACATCAAGTGCTCTGCTGAGAAGAGGAGGAGCGCTATTGAGCTTTTGGAAAGATAATTTGTTTGGAATGGAAGTCAGGGGCCATGTGCATTTACAAAGCCCCCCTTGTTGCCAGAACAGTGGACCCCCTCCACATGTGACCCCATTTTGGAAACTACACCCCTCACAGAATTTAATTACATTTTTCATTTTCACGGACCACTGTTCCAAAAATCTGTCAGACACCTGTGGGGTGTAATTGCTCACTGTACCCCTTATTACATTACCTGAGTTTAGTTTCCAAAATGGGGTCACATGTGGGGGGGGGTCCATTGTTCTGGCACTATGGGGGCTTTGTAAACACATAACGCCTTCAATTACGGACACATTTTCTCTTCAAAATCCCAATGGTGCTCCTCCTCTTCTGAGCATTGTAGTTTGCCCGCAGAGCACTTTACATCCACATATGGGGCATTTTTTTACTCAGAAGAAATGGGGTTACAAATTTTGGGGGGCTTCTTTTCCTTAATTCTCTTGTGAAAATGAAAAATTAAGGGTAACACCAGCATTTTAGTGAGAATTTTTTTTTTCATTTTCCCATCCAACTTTAATGAAAATTCTTCAAACACCTTTGGGGTGTTAAGGCTCACTATACCCCTTGTTACTTTCCGTGAGGGGTGTAGTTTCCAAAATGGGGTCACATGTCGGTATTAATTTTTTTGCATTTATGTCAGAACCGCTGTAAAATCAGCCACCTCTGTGCAAATCACCAATTTAGACCTGAAATGTACATAGTGCGCTCTCACTCCTGAGCCTTGTTGTGTGCCCGCAGAGCATTTTACGCTCACTTATGGCGTATTTCCGTAAATTTTGGGGGCCTTTTTTGCTTTTACCGCTTGTGAAAATAAAAAGTATAGGGCAACACCAGCATGTTAGTGTAATTTTTTTTTTTTTTTTTTTTTACACTAACAGGCTGGTGTAGCCCCCAACTTTTCCTTTTCATAAGGGGTAAAAGGAGAAAAAGCCCTCCAAAATTTGTAGTGCAATTTCTTCCGAGTACAGAAATACCCCATATGTGGCCCTAAACTGTTTCCTTGAAATACGACAGGGCTCCGAAGTGAGAGCGCGCCATGCGCATTTGAGGACTACATTAGGGATTGCATAGGGGTGGACATAGGGGTATTCTACGCCAGTGATTCCCAAACAGGGTGCCTCCAGCTGTTGCTAAACTCCCAGCATGCCTGGACAGTCAGTGGCTGTCCAGAAATGCTGGGAGTTGTTGTTTTGCAACAGCTGGAGGCTCTGTTTTGGAAACACTGCCGTACAATACGTTTTTCATTTTTATTGGGGGGGACAGTGTAAGAGCGTGTATATGTAGTGTTTTACCCTTTATTATATGCTAGTGTAGTGCAGTGTTTTTAGGGTACATTCGCACTAGCAGGTTACGGCGAGTTTCCCGCTAGGAGTTTGTGCTGCGGCAAAAAATCTTCCGCAGCCCAAACTTGAAGCAGAAAACTCACTGTAAACTCACCCGTGTTAATGTACCCTTTACATTCACATGGGGTGCAAACCTCCAGCTGTTTCAAAACTACAACTGCCAGCATGTACTGACAGATTGTGCATGCATGGGAGTTGTACCTTTGCAACAGCTGGAGGCACACTGGTTGGAAAACCTTCAGTTAGGTTATGTTACCTAACTCAGTATTTTCCAACCGGTGTGCCTCCAGCTGTTGCAAAGCTTCAACTCCCAGCATGTACTGATCACCAAAGGGCATGCTGGGAGATGGAGTTATGGAGGTACGCAACTACAACTCCCAGCATGCCGAGACAGCTGTTTGCTGTTTGGGCATGCTGGGATTTGCAGTTTTGCAACATCTGGAGGGCTACAGTTTAGAGACCACAGCACAGTCATCTCCAAACTGTGGCCCTCCAGATGTTGCAAAACTACAAATCCCAGCATGCCCAGACAGCAAACTGCTGTGTGGGCATGCTGGGAGTTGTAGTATTGCAAGATCTAAAGGGCCACAGTTTAGAGATCACTGCCAAGTGATCTCCAAACTGTAGCCCTTCAGCTTTTTCAAAACTAGAAATCCCAGCATGCCCACACAGCAAACAGCTGTCTGGGCATGTTGGGAGTTACAGTTTTGCAACATCTGGAGGACTACAGTTTAGAGACCACTGTATAGTGGTCTCAAACTGTAGCCCTCCAGATGTTGCTAGGCAACTCACCGGCTTTCGTAGGATCTAGGGAGCCGCATCGCCGTCCTCTTCTTCCGTTGATCGATGCCTGCTGATGGGTAAGTGGACTTCGGCGACGGTCCCTGTCGGTTTCCCTGTTCTGCCCCACCTATTGTGGGCGGGCAGAAAGGGGAAACCGAAAGTTAAACCCCCCACCCCCGATCTGCTATTGGTTGTCACTTCTTGACGACCAATAGCAGGGATAGGAGGAGTGGCACCCCTGCCACCTCACTCCTATCCCTTCAGGGGGATCGTGGGTGTCTTGGACAACTACGATCCCCCTTATATTCCGGGTCACCATAGGCCCATATGACCCTGAATAGGCGCCAATCGCCGTTGTGGTCTGATGACCCCCCCTGGGCATTTGCGCGGGGTGTCTGCTGATAGATTTCAGCAGGCATCCCGGTCCGGTCCCCGCCCAGCGGGCACTGGAATTCCCGAGGGGCGTATGGATACGTCCTGGGTCCTTAAGTACCAGGAAGCCAGGGCGTATCCATATGCCCTAGGTCCTTAAGGGGTTAACATGCACACATATCTGACTCAGATGGGCCAAATCCAAGTACAATAACACCCGCCTATGGCTATTTTTGCTCACTTTATTTAGGTGACCTGTTTGGATGCGGCGGAATAAAAACCTTGGCTGAGCAGAGAGAGAGAGAGAGAGAGCGCAAGTCTCTGACAGCCATTTGCAAGACTCCAGACTTGGTCATAAACTGTCCAGCAGGTGGCAAAGCTGCAAACCAGTGATTTAATAAACCACAATATCATTATTAACGTATGTGTGGTAACAATTTTAACCCCTTAAGGACCAGAGGTTTTTTCGTTCTTGCACTTTCGTATTTTCCACCTCACCTTCTAAAAATCAGAAAACTTTCAATTTTGCACCTATAGACTCATATGAGGGCTTTTTTTTTTGCGCCACCAGTTGTACTTTCTAATGACATCAATCATTTCACTCAAAAATGTATGGCAAAACCAGAAAAAAATTAGAATCCGGGTAGCAAAAACAGACATCCACAATTTTGTATTTTGATCTAATTGCTTCTCAGCATAATTTCAAAAACTAACAGGTTGTTAGTATACATTTTGATCAAAAGGTACAAGCCCACTCGCCACGTCAAGGCCACTTATTAAGAGTGGATCCCTAACGTCCCTAGCATAAAATGGCGTAGCACTGGGCGGCATCCATCACCGCCGCGACACCAGTGCCCACAGGGGGAACGACCCACTGGTAGAGCGGCCCCAATGCCACTCAAACCAGTCTCTGGGCTGCTCCGGGTAGAAAAAACAGACATGGCCGCCCAGTGCTACACCATTTTATGCTAGGGACGTTAGGGACCCACTCTTAATAGGTGGCCTTTACGTGGTGAGTGGGCTTGTACCTTTTGATCAAAATGTATACTAACAACCTGTTAGTTTTCGAAATTATGCTGAGATGCAATTAGATCAAAATACAAAATTGTGGATGTGCGGCCATGTCTGTTGTTTCTACTCGGATTCACATTGTGTATTCTATCCCCTCCTTTTTTTTCCCCCTTGGCCTGCACTCCTCCCCACCCCCTCAGCCCAACCCTATATAAGTAGCAGGTAGCTACACAAGGCCCTTTCATTTTCTAGCAGCCTCCCAGTTTCACTGGGAGCACATGGTAAGTGTGCTTTTACACCTTGTTCACACTGGTGTGGTGCTGTGCGCCGTCCGTGTCTGTGGGGGGGGGGGGGGGGGTCGGCCCAGAGACTGGTTTGAGTGGCATTGGGGCCGCTCTGCCAGTGGGTCATTCCCCCTGTGGGCACTGGTGTCGCGGCGGTGATGGACACCGCCCAGTGCTACACCATTTTATGCTAGGGACATTAGGGACCCACTCTTAATAGGTGGCCTTGACGTGGCGAGTGGGCTTGTACCTTTTGATCAAAATGTATACTAACAACCTGTTAGTTTTTGAAATTATGCTGAGAAGCAATTAGATCAAAATACAAAATTGTGGACGTGCGGCCATATCTGTTTTTGCTACCCGGATTCCCAGAAAAAAAATTTTTGTGGGGCAAAATTGGAAAAACAAAACACTATTTTGTAATTTTTGGGGGCTTCATATTCTACGCATATGAGTGCATATCTTTATTCTGTAGGTCCATATGGTTACAATGATAGCCAATTTATATAGATTTTATAATATTTTACTGCTTAAAAATTTATAACTACATGCACCAAAATTTGTACGTTTAAAATGGTCAAGCTCTGACCCCTATAACCTTTTATTTTTCCGTATACGGAGTAATATGGGGGCCCATTTTTTTGCGCCCTGATCTGAAGTTTTTATTGGAAACATGATTGATTTGATGGGACTTTTTCATCGCTTTTTATCAATTTTTTTTAGGGTATACAAAGTGACCAAAATACGCAATTTGGACTTTGTTTATGTGTACGCCATTGACTGTGCGGTTTAGGTAACATATTTTTTATAGTTCTGACATTTAAGCATGTGACGATACCACATATGTTTATTTTTGTTTACTTTTTTTATGGAAAAAGGAGGGTGATTCACACTTTTATTCAGGAAGGGGTTAAATCACATTTATTCACTTTTTTTTTCATACTTTTTTTATGCCCACATAGGGGACTAAAACATGCAATCCTTTGATTACATACACTGAACAATGCTATGCCATAGCATTGATCGGTGTTATCTGCGCTTGATTGCTTAAGCCTGGATCTCAGACTTGGAGCAATCAAACGACGATCAGACAGCGTGGAGCACGGTAAGGTACCTCCGACTGTCCTCTCAGCTGTTGGGGATGCCGCGATTTCACCGTGGCAGTCCAGAACAGCTCCGCTGAGCTAACCGGCAGTATTTTCTCCCGGTTGAGACGCTCTAATCAACTTTGATCATGGCGTCTAAAGGGTTAATACCGGACATCAACCCGATCGGCGATGTCCGTTATTAGCCACGTGTCCTGGCTGCTCATAGCAACCTGGACCCTGCAGGTATGAAGCGTGCTCAGCTCCTGAGCGCGTGTCACATACTGGGAGCCAGCCGCGAGCGTAAATTTACGCTTGTGGTCGTTAAGGGGTTAACCTATTTTTTTTGGCTTATGTGCCAGTATCTGATGCACATTTTTTGGCTTAAAAATAAGACAATTTTAAAGTGTTCTATAATCTAGAGAAAAAAGTTTTAAGGTTACACCACATTTTCCAACAGTCAAACATTTTAAAAAAATCTAGTGCACTCTTAGACTGTCTAGTTACTGTATGTCCAAGATTGTATTTTCTGATTAGCCAGATCAAATCTGTTATTTTTTTTTGTTTGTAATTTTTATTTTATTTAATCTTTAGTACATTACTGTATGGGCAGCCATCTTGCCTAAGCTTTTTTTTTTTTTTTTAAATGCATTTATCCTTTAACCTATGCCTCATGGATATAGACACATCAGTCTGGCACAGACCCTAAATATTATATATATATATATCTAAAAAAAATGTTATATTTTTTATTTTTTGTATTTTTGTTTAATATTTATTAACAAATGTGTATTATGGGGGCTGCCATTAACCAGAGCAAGTCTGCTGACATCACTTCATGACACCAGCACACTTGCTCTACTGTAACATCAGGACATAGAGAAATCTAGACGGGGAGCATCTGGTTTACTTACAACGAGTAATTCTGGCGCATGAGCTTGATCATGCGAACCGCAGATCTTATGGGGGAGCCGGCCGCCATTATCATGAAGACTGGCAGCAGCTTGTGGAACGGGACCAGCAGCTTGTGGAGCGTGACCAGTTGCAGGACCATCGGCGGGACCATGTTTCTTCCAGCTTTCTCCACTCCCCTGGGGGTCTATGTATGCCAGGTCATATTAGCATTCACACACTATTATTAGGGGTCTATGGTCACTAATTTAGGCACCACGGTTTGAGTTGGGACGATTGTATTACTATTATATTAATTACTGTTTTTGTAGGGTTATGGATGTCAATAGATATGGAGGCTATGGCAGATTATGATATCATATACCAATATTATACGGGGATGGTATTGATTGGGTATTAATTATTGCTAGTATTTTGACACTTTTTAAATAGATGTAGTGGTTCGAAATCCCTAATGTGATTTCATCCGATTCCTCAATATGTGATGGGATCGTTGGTAGTTATGTAATACGTATTTGGGTTTACATATATTGTTTTTTAAACATTATTATGGGTTAGAATTGTCACTTAATGAGTTTATTTATCATTACAGTTGTTATTGATTCATTATTTGTAGGATCTATTAGATATTTATTGTTATGTTTATTTGTACAAATAATGTACAATCAATTATGGTGTTATTAGGTCTTATTAGATCATGGTGTTATTAGGGTTTGGTTCTGTATATATATATATATTTTTAGTTGGTATAGATGGGGTAATGTGCATGTGTGTATAGGAGTTTGCACACATGCACATATATATGGCGTTAGTTATATATATTCATATTTATTAGTACACATTTATATTTGGTATTTACTAGAATTTTTGTGTTATTAGTAGGGGGTATTTTATTAATTATTATCCATTATTCGTTATTTATTATTTATCTATATGTGAAATATGTACTACCAACTTAAATACATGGGATTCGTATTATAAATTATAAATTATAAAATATAAAATATAATTTTATTGTATTTTTTATCATTTACTTATTTTTTGTATCATATAATAACTGTTATATTGTGTTTCTTGTCTTCCACTTGTTCATATATATAATTTTTTCTGTGTTATTTGCAATTGCTATTATGAGATTATCCATTCTAATGATACTTTAGTAAGTGATAAGGCGACATCTACTGGCCATCCGGTGAACAATCTAGATATATGTTCTGTGTAGAACTAGATTACATGCACACAGGATTCATTCGTGTGCTGGCGCTTACCCTCCTGGTGCGCACGCGCTGATACTCCGGGCGGAAGTCGCGATCCCTACGTGCCTCATATGGGCGGAAGCTGTCATGTTGCGCGGGGTCTCCTGATGGTCACTGGAAGTATGCCTGTCACAGGTAATGTACTGATTTGATGTATTATTCTGATCTTATAGGGTCTATGGTTGACATTACCTTACAGTATTGTATGGAGGAGGTATCTTTGTTATTTGGCATACTCCACTATTATGGTTGATGTTACCTGGGATCCCATGCATGTTTTGGGGTATATGTATTTTATGGGTTAGGGGTTGTCTGTCCAGTGTTATCATTTTTTTTTCTCTATTTTTTCTATTAATAAAGTTTATCTATTTTTGGTATTTATTTGGTCATTTTTGTGGTGACAATTATAGGTGCATTTCTCCGCTCCCCTGGCCTAACTGCAGCGTCCGGAGGTGCTGGGAAAGCAGAAAGCACCAGATATGGGAACATTAAGCAATTTGCTTTACTCCCATTGACATTAATGGAAGTTACACAAATGGCGTAGACCCGCCGGCTACTCTCCGTTACTCTGGAGTTACGCACACAGACTAGACGGCGGGGTTATGCAGTTTGCATAACTCCCATTAAAGTCAATGGGAGTTATAAAAATTGTGTAACTTTTGAATCTTGGCTGCTTTCTCACACAGCCTGAAACACAGCTTTCCCAGGCACCTCAAATGGCTAGAAATGTTAGTGCCAAGAAGATCATGTGCCATTCAGAAGCCTGGAAAAGCTGTGTGTGACAGACAAGGTCTGACTGTCACACACAGCTTTCCCAGGCTTCTGAATTGAACATGACCTGCTTAGCACTGACATATTTCTAGCCATTCAGGTGCCGGGGAAAGCTATGTGTGACAGTAGCTGTCTTTGGTTGTGTTTTAGCTGTCTGGGCATGCTGGGACTTGTAGTTTTGCAACATCCTGGTTGCCCCTTCATACCAGTGTTTCCAGACCAGGATGTTGCACAACTACAACTCCCAACATGCCCAGACAACCTGTAGGCACATGCTGGTAGTTGTAGTTCTGCATCATCTGGAACAACCCTGGTTGGGAAACACTGGTATGAAGGGGTGACACTGTGTGAATCAGTGTTTCCCAACCAGGATGTTCCAAAACTACTACTCCCAGACAGTACTGTAGTTTAGAAATTTACAATGTACAAGAATTGTTACTCAAGCGTATCTTCTTTTTAGCAAGTGTGTCTTTATATCTTGCAATGTCCCGCAGCTCCTGGGTGCACGGCTTTCTCTGTATGCGGATACACTGTCTCGAATGTATCCAAAAAGTTTCCGGGTACGGAGTAATTGGTGGTGTGATCCGAATAATGTAGGGATTTCAGTTTTTTCCAAAAGGTTCCGATGATAGCTGTAAAATGCAGGTATTTGTAGAGGGGACGTAGCACTATGGGGAGACGGCCCCAGCCGGTGGCGTCTCTACCCTGCTAGTTCCCGCCAGCGTGTGGAATTCCGAGGCTCTGTCTGAGTGACGTCACTATAGGGCACGGTAAGAGACAAAAGAGAATACCTCCGAAGCTTTTCGGAAGCTGGCGGCTTCCTTCCTCAGGGATGGACTTCTCCTGTCCTCGACTTCTATTTATACAGTGCCGGTAAGTGGTGTTATTGCATTATTTTACAGTGTATCATAGTTCCTTCTGTTATATGGATTATGGAATTATTGCAAAAAGCCGAAAAGTTCAAAATCTGTATTCAAACCTTTCGGGATAATTGTGTCTAACTGGAAATTTGGAGTGACTTTTTCTATGCCAAAACAATGTAATTTTCAATGGATGATTGATGTTTGTCCTTATAGTGCTTTGATAAGGGATGTCCCTCATATCCTCTTTCAATATTGTATAGGTGTTCCCCCATACGTTTATGCATTAGTCTCTTGGTGCGACCCACATATATATATATATTTTTTTACAAGGACATTGGATCCCATAAATTATTCCACTAGATTTGCAATGTATATTATTTTTTATTTTTATAGTTTCCTCTGTATTGTAATTTTTTTCTTTTGGTATGCTTAAAATGGGGTTTTTTGCTTTTATCTTTTTGCATATTTTACATTGTCGGCACGGGTAGAAACCAGGTTGTGGTCTCAAATTTATTCGTTCTTTATGATTTTTTGTATAATTTTTTGTAGTTATTGTTTTATCTTTCACTGTTGGTGCTACTGTTCCCCCCAGGTTTCGTGCTTTTCTAAAAACAAAAAAAGTTTTTTTTGGGAGCTGATCTCCTATTACTTTATCTTTCCTCAATATTTCCCAATGTCTCTGTATGATGTGTTTCCATTTTTCATACAGAGACATTGGGAAATATTGAGGAAAGATAAAGTAATAGGAGATCAGATTCCAAAAAAAACTTTTTTTGTTTTTAGAAAAGCACGAAACCTGGGGGGGAACAGTAGCACCAACAGTGAAAGATAAAACAATAACTACAAAAAAATCATACAGAACGAATAAATTTGAGACCACAACCTGGTTTCTACCCGTGCCGACAATGTAAAATATGCAAAAAGCTAAAAGCAAAAAACCCCATTTTAAGCATACCAAAAGAAAAAAATGACAATACAGAGGAAACTATAAAAATAAAAAATAATATACATTACAAATCTAGTGGAATAATGTATGGGATCCAATGTCCTTGTAAAAAAATATATGTGGGTCTCACCAAGAGACTAATGCATAAACGTATGGGGGAACACCTATACAATATTGAAAGAGGATATGAGGGACATCCCTTATCAAAGCACTATAAGGACAAACCTCAATCAACCATTGAAAATTCCATTGTTTTTGGCATAGAAAAGGTCACTCCAAATTGGAGGGGTGGTGACTACATTGGCAAGATGTCACGGGCAGAAGGAAAATGGATTTTCCAGTTAGACACAATTATCCCGAAAGGTTTGAATACAGATTTTGAACTTTTTGGCTTTTTGCAATAATTCCATAATCCATATAACAGAAGGAACTATGATACACTGTAAAATAATGCAATAACACCACTTACCGGCACTGTATAAATAGAAGTCGAGGACAGGGGAAGTCCATCCCTGAGGAAGGAAGCCGCCAGCTTCCGAAAAGCTTCGGAGGTATTCTCTTTTGTCCCTTACCGTGCCCTATAGTGACGTCACTCAGACAGAGCCACGGAATTCCACGCGCCAGCGGGAACTAGCAGGGTAGAGACGCCACCGGCCAGGGCCGTCTCCCCGTAGTGCTACGTCCCTTCTACAAATACCTGCATTTTACAGCTATCATCGGAACCTTTTGGAAAAAACTGACATCTGAAATAGCTACAGTATTAGGATCACACCACCAAGGAGCTGCGGGACATTGCAAGATAAAAAGACACACTTGCTACAAAGAAGATACGTGTGCGTAACAATTCTTGTACATTGTATACTCACAACCTTTGAAGTCTCATTAAGCTCTGGTTATAAAATTCTGTAGTTCTTTATAAGCAAGGGAGATTGAACAAACCCCCTCTTGTTTTTTTTATCAGTGTGACATATAGGGAGTCATACTAAACTTAGCAGCTAGTGAGCGACGGCCACAGACCATAGAGAAGCGCCTAAGCATTTTTTTATTTTTATTTATATATATATATATATATATATATATATATATATATATATATATATATATACATACATGTGTGAACAGAGACGTAGGTAGGCACTATTAGTCACAAGCAAGAAATATCCGCACTCTCTGAGAGGTCTCTGAGCGCCCACGCATCTTTACAGCCGCGGTCCACCGGCGTCTCGAGTCGTTTACCTGGCGGTGAGTGCGAATATTTCTTTGTTACTATATATCACAAATTTTTAACACAGCTGCGACTTTAGAGCAGAAAATTGGGTAAGCGACAGCAAGTACGCAAGAGACTTTTGGTAGTCTGTACTTTACCATTCTTCAATCACCAACAAAATGGTTCTGCCTTGTGGAATAAAATAAAATAAAAATACAAAACCCCCTCCCCCTTCTCCTTTTGCACAGAGACACAAAAGAAAGGTGTGGACGGGAAAGGCCAGATTTGCAGCATTCCATTTACAAATTCCTTTCTTTCACCAGACTCATGTTAGCTCCCTATGCTTGTCAACATTGGGAAATATAACCAGTTATTTAATTTTTTTTTTAAAGATGTATAAAAATATTTCCAAAAATATTTAACCAGTTGCTGTCTAAGGACAAGCCAGCTTTTCCTGAGACGACAACCGGTGTATGGCGGGAGCTCCCAACTTGAGCCCGCGCCATACAGGCCGGTATCCAGGTGATTCCTGTAGCTGGGGGCTGCTGTTAATAGCCGACACGCTGCGATCGCTGCGGCCGGCTATTAACACTTTATAACGCTGCTGTCAAAGCTGGCAGCAGCATCTGAAGGAAGCTTTAACCAGTCCCTGGTGGTCCAGTGGGTGGATCGATCGTGGGGGTGGGGGGGTGATCCACTGTGGAGGTAGCCGGAGGGCTTAAATCTGCTTCCCCGCCTGCTGCGGCTCTGAGATTGATAGAGCCTGGCTGAACTAGGCTTTATCAATTGAGTGCAGATCATACAGAACAATGAAGTTCTATGGAATTCCATTGATCTGTATGAGGAGGAATCTAATGATTCCTCCTAAAAGTCCCCTAAGGGGACTAATAGGGTGTAAAAAAAACACCCATTAAAGGAGATGTCTGGTACGGACTATTCTTATTCCATCCTGCCCGGGCTGCAAAAAAAGAGAAAACAAGCTTTTACTTACCTTCCCCCGGGAGCTCCGCAACAGCTGATCGGTCAGCCGGGCTGACTACTTACTACATCCCTTAGCCCAGGACGTCACACGGCACTTCAGCCTATCACTGGCCCGGAGACGGGTTGAAGCGATGTGTGACGTCCCGGGCTAAAGGAAGTAGGAAGCAGACAGCCTAGCCGACCGATCAGCTTTTGCAGAGCTCCGGGGGAATGTAGGAAGGTAAGTGAAAGTTTGTTTTCTCTTTTTTTGCAGCCCGGGCAGGATGGAATAAGAACAGTCTGCACCAGACATCTCTTTTAACCCTTTCCATAATAAAAGTTTGAATCACCACCCTTTTCCAAAATTCAATATTAAAAAATATGTAAACATAATAAAAATAAACATATGTGGTAGTGCCGCCTACGCAAATGTCCAAACTATTAAAATAGAACGTTGATTAAATTAAAGTCCAAAATTGCATATTTTTGGTCACTTTGTATACCCTAAAAAAAAAATTTATAAAAAGCGATCAAAAAGTCCCATCAAAACAAATATGGTACCAGTAAAAACTACAGATCACGATGCAGAAAATGAGCCCTCATATCTCTGTATACAGAAAAATGTAAAAGTTATAGGGGCCAGAAAATGACAATTTAAAAAATACTAATTTTGGTGCATGTAGTTATAATTTGTTTTAGGTAGTAAAAATAAATAAAACTTATATAAATTAGGTATCCTTGTAACCATATGGACCTACAGAATAAAGATGCCGAAAAGTGCACTGCGTAAAATCGGAAGCACTCAAAAGTTGCCCCACAAATATATATATTTTTTTCTTTTTGGTTTTGCTGTAGATTTTGTGGTGAAATTATTGATGTTGAAATTGGTGGCAAAAAACAAACAAACCCCCATATGGATCTGTAGGTGGAAAATTGATTTTTAGAAGGTTAGGAGGAAAAATTCAAGCTTCAGCTATTCTAAATGGTGTCTAATCTACAGGGTGGGGCATTTATATGGATACACCTTAATAAAATGGGAATAGTTGTTTGATATTAACTTCCTGTTTGTGGCACACTAGTATATGTGAGGGGGGAAATTTTTCAAGATGGGTGGTGACCATGGTGGCCATTTTGAAGTCGGCCATTTTGAATCCAACTTTTGTTTTTTCAATAGGTAAAGGGTCATGGAATTTCACAAGAAAAACAATGATATGCTTGGTTTTAACGTAACTTTATTCTTTCACGAGTTATTTACAAGTTTCTGACCACTTATAAAATGTGTTCAATGTGCTGCCCATTGTGTTGGATTGTCAATGCAACCCTCTTCTCTCACTCTTCACACACTGATAGCAACACCCCAGGAGAAATGCTAGCACAGGCTTCCAGTATCCATAGTTTCAGGTGCTGCACATCTAGTATCTTCACAGCATAGTTAATTGCCTTCAGATGACCCCAAAGATAAAAGTCTAAGGGGGTCAGATCAGGAGACCTTGGGGGCCATTCAACTGGCCCACGACGACCAATCCACTTTCCAGGAAACTGTTCATCTAGGAATGCTCGGACCTGGCACGTTCCCTGAGTTTTTCCAGCAAGATGGTGCACCACCACATTATGGGTGTCCGGTCCGAGCATTCCTAGATGAACAGTTTCCTAGAAAGTGGATTGGTCGTTGTGGGCCAGTTGAATGACCCCCAAGGTCTCCCGATCTGACCCCCTTAGACTTTTATCTTTGGGGTCATCTGAAGGCAATTGTCTATGCTGTGAAGATACGAGATGTGCAGCACCTGAAACTAAGGATACTGGAAGCCTGTGCTAGCATTTCTCCTGCGGTGTTGCTATCAGTATGTGAAGAGTGGGAGAAGAGGGTTGCATTGACAATCTAACACAATGGGCAGCACATTGAACACATTTTATAAGTGGTCAGAAACATGTAAATAACTCATGAAAGAATAAAGTTACGTTAAAACCAAGCACACCATTGTTTTTCTTGTAAAATTCCCAAAAATTTTGATGTGTCACATGACCTTCTTCCTATTGGCCGACTTCAAAATGGCCACCATGGTCACCACCCATCTTGAAAAGTTTCCCCCCTCACATATACTAATGTGCCACAAACAGGAAGTTAATATCACCAACCTTTCCCATTTTATTAAGGTGTATCCATATAAATGGCCCACCCTGTAATCCTGTCTATAATGATTAGGAAAATACAGATGAAATGTCATCTGTAAAGAACAAGGAGTCCTAACTTGTTAGTAGGCCTAATCGCCAGAATGACAGCTGGAAGATTTCATAATAGAATAGGAAATCAGAAAAAACACCAACAATCCTTTACTCTCCGACTCCCGGTCTGTCGCCAGTATTACGTAGCACCGCTGTGCAACTTTTCAGGGCCATGATGTCCCACCACGGCGGTGTGTGTTTTGTTTTTTTCACTACCCATTTCCTCAGCATATAAATTAAAACATGCTGTCCAGTTTACCCCTTTAAAAAATATGTTTAACCTGTTAAGGACCAAGGGTGTACCTATACCCCCTGAGTCCGCTCCCATTCTATAACGCAGGGCCAGTCATAGCGGGTCGGGCCGTTGTTAGACTAATGGGACCCGTGGCTAATATAAACCCTTTAGATGTGGCGTTCAAAGTTTCCAGTTAGCTCAGGGGGCTGTTCGGGATGTCTGCGGTGAAATCGCGGCATCCTGAACAGCTGTGACACAGCAGGAGGGTCCCTTACCTTGCCTCCTGGTGTCCGATCGCCGAATGACTGCTCAGGTCTGTTAGCAGCTCCAGACTGCGTTCCACACACCTCCTTCCCGGCTGTAAGCCGTACTACATATTTATCACACCTCCGCAGCAATCTAACTCTGAGGAAGGTCCAGGGATTGGACCGAAACGTCAGATTCTTACTGATTGCAAAATAAAATACAAACAATACTCACTTCTGCTTGAGTGCCGAGTCATTTTATCTACTATAAAAGTAGGGTATCATTTTAATTGTATGGACCTACATAATAAAGAGAATGTGTCATTCTTACCGAAAAATGTACGGTGTAGAAACAGAAGCCCCCCAAAAGTCACAAAATTGCATATTTTTTTTCAATTTTGTCTCACAATGATTTTTTTTTTTTCGTTTCGCCGTAGATTTTTGGGTAAAATGTCATAACAAAGTAGTGGAACCCGGATTGAGATAGCACCTTTCAGAAAAGAAATGGCAACTAATTCAGCCACGGTTTTGACTCCGGTTTAAAAACTGTACTGCAACCGCATACTTTTTTTTTAACATGGACGTCAATGGGAAACGCACATGTATACAGTTCCATACAGGAAACTGTATACGGTTTTTACTTTGCACATGCGCATTTGCATCCTAAAGTCCCCACCAAACACCCCTCCCATTAAAAATGGACAAAATGATCAAAAACGGATGGGCTGTTTTTTTTTTTATAAAAACGGACGGAACTGTATGCACTTTTAAAAACAGTATACAGTTTAAAATGCATACAGTTTACTTTTTCCCATTCTGTTCCATCCACATTTTTGCCATACGGTTTTCTTTAGAAAAATGGATTGAAAACAGTATGGCAAAAACGTGATGTGAACCCAGCCTAAAAGAGGTACCTCCCTCCTCAGGTACAATAATACAACCATAAAGTAAAGTTAAGATACATAAAAAAACTTTTATTTATTCCCATATTGGCGTTTCTAACGCTCCCAGCATTGGGGAAGGAGGTAGTACTTTGTACCTCTGAAACGTGTTGTTCATTATGCAGTAAATAAATTATTAAAATCTTTATCTGGTGGTGTGGACTGAACACTGGAGTCTTGGACTAAACTTTTTGGGAGATTGGTATATTTTCCATAAAACTAAGACTATCCTGAAGGATAAAAGTAGAACGGACTCTACATTCTCCCACGTTGGAGGCATTTCTCTACAGATTTTGCACCAGAAATTGCGCCAGAATTGAAAAAACCCAGACTCACTCTCCATTTTTCTAAGAAACCCCCCCCAAAAGGGGCGTGTGCACCGGGAAAGGGGGTGTGGTCTTCGAAAAGGGGCGTGTTCCCGACATTTTCACAAAAACCCAACACATTTACTAAGGTTTCCACATAAAATGTGGTGGATTTGAGCTGAGAAAAACCCTACAGATCAGAGCATGTGTAAGGCTGCATTCACATCCCGATTTCTCTGTCCGACCTGAGTACACGATTTTTATAACTTAAAATCGTATGAAATCGTATATAAAGTCGGATCCATTGACCTCCATTAAAAAATCAGATCCATTACACACATCCGATTTGATCCCCATCCGATTTCACAAGATTTATGTTCGGGTCTAAAATCGGGGTTGACCACGATTTCAGACCTGAACAAAAATCACGTGAAATCGAATGCGGATCAAATCGGATGTGTGTAATGGTTACGATTTTTTAATGGAGGTCAATGGATCCGACTTTATATACGATTTCATACGATTTTAAGTTATAAAAATCGTGTACTCAGGTCGGATGGAGAAATTGGAGAAATCGTGATGTGAATGTAGCCTAAAAAAAAGCAAAGTGTAGGGAAAGTGAAAAATGTAGGGAAACCTTAGTAAATACAGAGGAAAATAAATTGTAGGGAATTAAAACCCACAAAGAAACCTACACAACACTCTTAGTAAATGAGGGACATTGTTTTACCTTTATTAGTGACATTTATTGGTTTGTTTTATCCTCGTATCAAAGAAGAGGAAGATTATCACCTGTGCAGCCCTTATGTTACCTATGCTGTATACTGATTGGCTGCTGTATTTACCTGTTTTTCATATGGTGAAATTTTTTTCTGATTACCTATTAACTCTTTATGTGCTGCTATTTAATAGTAGTAAAGAAGAATTGTATAATGCTCGCCTCCTGTCTTTAATAAAATCTATATTTTCCGTCACTAAGGATAGGAAAATCCCCAATTTTATTACAAGATGAGGAGGCTCACATAATGCAAGTTTAAAGCTAATAAAAGAAAGCATCATGTAATTATATATATATTTGAAAGGAAGAAAGAAAAGGTTAAACAAGCATCATAGAAACATGAGGTTCAGGACAGAAATAAAAGGTTTTAAACGTAGATTCAGAAGCCCAATTTGCGGCTTTCATAATGTCTGAAAGGAAACCTCCAGCTTGACTTAATTTTGTGGAAACAGCACCTCTAATGGAATGAGCTCTGAAAATAGTTGTATCAATGTCAGCTAAAGGCATAGTCTGTTTAACCCATCTGGCCAAGGTAGGGGAAGAAACAGGTCAAGGAGGTTTACAAAAAGATATTAATAACTGAGTTGCAGATGAATCTCTTAAAAGAGCTGTCTTTTGCTCATACACTCTCAGACAACAGACTACACATAGGTTTTCCTGATGAGGAAAAGCTGGATAAAATACAGTATGAAGGTTGGTTTTTGTACGTTTGTGGATGGAAAAGAGAACTCCAGGAGGAGAAAATTGTCTTCTAGATATATCCAGAGCTCTTACATCAGATACTCTCTTGATAGAAATAATATCAAATCATATTTGCATAACCAATATGGTGGGGAACAGCGTGTGTTAAAATATAACTTTTAATGATATTAGTAAAAATCACCAAAATAATCGTGCTATAGTGAAACAAAAATAGAATTAAATTGACATAGCCCATCTGTGCTATAAGTATATGCTACGCAGCATAGGATGTTAATTGCTCCGAACGCGTTTCAACCTAAGTTAAAGGCATCATCAGGGGAGACTTATGCAATCTTAGCTATGAATATTATGATTGAAATGTAACTCATAAATGACCCCGCCATACACTGTAATCATTAAGCACTTTACTGGTGCTAGTTAGCACCACAAGGTAACACTGTATGTCCGGTCTCGGCGTAGAACCAGATCCCGGCATGATTATCCCTGTTGTTCGCGGCTTAACCGGTGCAGCGCGACACCCGCAGTGGCAGGGAGCTGATAGTACAGCTACCGCGCGCTTGATAGAAATAAGACAGAGTAAAGCTAAATTTAAAAGACAAAAATTTTAGAGAAAGTGTTTCATTATCTCCCCAGGATTCAAATAAATTAAGGATCAAATTAACATCCCAAGTAGAGGACGTCTAAATTTTATGCCTTTCATGAGTTTACAAATTAATGGATGTTCTCCTATAGACATAGTGTGAATAGGGGAATGATAAAAGGAAATGGCTGAACGATCAACGTTAATGGTCAAATAAGCCTTACCACAGTCAAAAGCGGAAGATAAGAAATTTATGACTTGAGTTATAGATGCATGTACGGGATACAAATCCCATTGCAAACCCCTATCAGACCATAGTTTCCAGGCTAATCTGTAAACCCATCTGGTGCCTTGGGCCCATGCGTCCGAGAGAATGTCTCTAGCGGACTGTGAAAGGTTTGAATTTGGTTCTGTTGACCTGAAATGTACCACGTTACAAGAGTCAGTAGATTGGAAGAGATCAGGGGGTGAGGATATCCGGTTGGGTCTAGAAGAATTTTGGGATGAGATGGTAAAATTCTGGGGAGCTCTATTATCATTTCAAAAATTTGAGGAAACTACGACTGAGTTGGCCATAATGGGGTCATCAATACCATGGTCGATTTCTGAGATTTGGTCAAGAGGAACACTCTCAAGATCAGTGCAAACGGAGGAAATGCATGGAGTATTTTTCGGAGGCCAAAATTTTTACAATGCTCAAATTGAGCTTTTGGAGAGTGAATTTGTTTGGAATGGAAGTCAGGGGCCATGTGTGTTTACAAAACTCCCCGTGGTGCCAGAACAGTGGAACCCCCCCCCCCCACATGTGACCCCATTTTGGAAACTACACCCCTCACAGAATTTAATAAGGGGTGCTGTGAAAATTTACACCCCACTGGCGTTTGACAGATCTTTGGAACAGTAGGCTGTGCAAATGAAAAATTGCATTGTCAGACACCTGTGGGGTGTAAATGCTCACTGCACCCCTTATTACATTATGTGAGGGGTTTCCAAAATGGGGTCACATGTGGGGGGGTCCATTGTTCTGGCACTATGGTGGCTTTGTAAACACACGTGGCCTTCAATTCCGGACAAATTTCTTCAAAAGCCCAATTGCGCTCCTTCTCTTATGAGCATTGTGGTTTGCCCGCAGAGCACTTTACATCCACATATGGGGTATGTTCTTACTCAGAAGAAATGGGGTTACAAATTTTGGGGGGGGGGGGGCCTTTTTTTCCCTATTTTCCCTTGTGAAAATTTTGGGTAACACCAGCATTTTTGTGAATTTTTTTTTTTTCATTTTTCCATCCAACTTTGAAGAATTTCATGAAACACCTGTGGGGTATTAACCCCTTAAGGACTCAGCCCATTTTGGCCTTAAGGACAATTTAATTTTTACGTTTTAATTTTTTCCTCCTCGCCTTCTAGAAATCATAACTCTTATATTTTCATCCACAGACTAGTATGAGGGCTTGTTTTTTGCGCGACCAGTTGTCCTTTGTAATGACATCACTCATTATATCATAAAATGTATGGCGCAACCAAAAAACACTTTTTGTGGG
The DNA here is from genome assembly GCF_029499605.1 of Hyla sarda. Classification (NCBI taxonomy): domain Eukaryota; kingdom Metazoa; phylum Chordata; class Amphibia; order Anura; family Hylidae; genus Hyla; species Hyla sarda. The sequence continues at coordinate 150,152,352 of NC_079192.1, forward strand.
GAAATTAAAACGAAAAACGCAATTTTGCTAATTTTGGAAGGTTTCGTTTTCACGCCGTACAATTTATGGTAAAAATGACATATGTTCTTTATTCTGAGGGTCAATACGATTAAAATGATACCCATTATTATATACTTTTATATTATTGTTGCGCTTAAAAAAAATCACAAACTTTTTAACCAAATTAGTACGTTTATAATCCCTTTATTTTGATGACCTCTAACTTTTTTATTTTTCCGTATAAGCGGCGGTATGGGGGCTCATTTTTTGCGCCATGATCTGTACTTTTTTTTGATACCACATTTGCATATAAAAAACTTTTAATACATTTTTTATAATTTTTTAAAAAATAAAATGTATTAAAGTAGGAATTTTGGACTTTTTTTTTTTCCGTTCACGCCGTTCACCGTACGGGATCATTAACATTTTATTTTAATAGTTCGGACATTTACGCACGCGGCGATACCAAATATGTCTATAAAAAATGTTTTTTACGCTTTTTGGGGGTAAAATAGGAAAAAACGGACTTTTACTTTTTTATTGGGGGAGGGGATTTTTAACTTTTTTTTTACTTTTACATTTTTTTTTACACTTGAATAGTCCCCATAGGGGACTATTCATAGAAATACCATGATTGCTAATACTGATCTGTTCTATGTATAGGACATAGAACAGATCAGTGTTTTCGGCTATCTTCTGCTCTGGTCTGCTCGATCACAGACCAGAGCAGGAGACGCCGGGAGCCGGACGGAGGAAGGAGAGGGGACCTCCGTGCGGCGTTCTGAATGATCGGATCCCCGCAGCAGCGCTGCGGGCGATCCGATCATTCATTCAAATCGCGCACTGCCGCAGATGCCGGGATCTGTATTGATCCCGGCACATGAGGGGTTAATGGCGGACGCCCGCGAGATCGCGGGCGTCGGCCATTGCCGGCGGGTCCCTGGCTGCGATCAGCAGCCGGGATCAGCTGCGCATGACACGGGCATCGCTCCGATGCCCGCGGTTATGCACAGGATGTAAATGTACGTCCTGGTGCGTTAAGTACCACCTCACCAGGACGTACATTTACGTCCTGCGTCCTTAAGGGGTTAAAGCTCACTATACCCCTCGTACGTTCTGTGAGCGGTGTAGTTTCCAAAATGGGTTCACATGTGGGTATTTCTTTTTTTGCATTTATGTCAGAACCGCTGTAAAATCAGCCACCCCTGTGCAAATCCCCAATTTTGGCCTGAAATGTACATGGTGCTCTCACTCCTGAGCCTTGAGTATTTTACATCCACATATGGGGTATTTCTGTACTCAGGAGAAATTGCGTTACAAATTTTGGGGATCTTTTTTCCCTTTTAACGCTTGTGAAAATAAAAAGTATGGGGCAACACCAGCATGTTAGTGTAAAAATGTGTATTTTTTTTTTTACACTAACATGCTGGTGGAGCCCCCAACTTTTCCTTTTCATAAGGGGTAATGGGAGAAAAAGCCCCCCCCAAAATTTGTTGCGCAATTTCTCCCGAGTACGGAAATACCCCATATGTGGCCCTAAACTGTTTCCTTGAAATATGACAGGGCTCCAAAGTGAGAGAGCACCATGTGCATTTGAGAACTGAATTAGGGATTGCATAGGGGTGGACATTCTACGGGGAATTATACGCCATTGATTCCCAAATAGGGTGCCTCCAGCTGTTGCTAAACTCCCAGCATGCCTGGACAGTCAGTAGCGGTCTGGAAATGCTGGGAGTTGTTCTTTAGCAACAGCTGGAGGCTCCGTTTTGGAAACACTGACGTACGATACGTTTTTCATTTTTATTGGGGGGGACAGTGTAAGAGAGTGTATATGTATTGTTTTACACTTTATTATGTGTTAGTGTAGTGTAGTGTTTGTAGCGTACATGGCACTGGCGGATTACGGCAAGTTTCCCGCTAGGAGTTTGCGCTGAGGCGAAAAATTAACTGTAAACTTGCCCGTGTGTGGGGGGGGGGGGGGGGTCAGGCAAACCTCCAGCTGTTTCAAAACTACAACTCTCAGCATGCACTGACAGACCGTGGGAGTTGTACTTTTGCAGCTGGAGGCACACTGGTTGGAAAACCTTCAGTTAGGTTCTGTTACCTAACTCAGTATTTTCCAAACGGTGTGCCTCCAGCTGTTGCAAAACTACAACTCCCAGCATGTACTGATTGCCAAAGGGCATGCTGGGAGATGTAGTTATGCAACAGCTGGAGGTACACAACTACAACTCCCAGCATGCTGAGACAGCTGTTTGCTGTTTGGGCATGCTGGGAGTTGTAGTTTTGCAACATCTGGAGGGCTAGAGTTTAGAGACCACTGTATAGTGTACACTGTATAGTATAGTGGTGCAGCCTCCGCCGATGGGTAAGTGGACTCCGGCGCTGGTCCCTGTTGGTTTCCCCGTTCTGCCCCGCCTATTGTGGGTGGGCAGAACGGGGAAACCATAAGTTAACCCCCCCCACCCCCAATCGGCTATTGGTTGGCGTTTCTAAACGACCAATAACAGGGATAGGAGGGGTGGCACCCCTGCCACCTCACTCCTATCCCTTCAGGGGAATCGTGGGTGTCTTGGACAACCCCGATCCCCCTTATTTTCTGGGTCACCATAGACCCGTATGACCTGGAATCGGTGCAAACCCGCCGGTGTGAATTCACCAGCGACTTGCGTCTAATGACCCCCCTGGGCATTTGCGCAGGGTGCCTGTTGATCGAAATTCCCACGGGCGTACAGGTATGTCCTGGGTCCTTAAGTACCAGGGTGTAAAGGACATACCCATACGCCTAGGGTCCTTAACAGGTTACCTGTATTAATGGCACCTGTTTGAACTTATCAGTATAAAAGACACCTGTCCACAACCTCAGTCAGTCACACTTCAAACTCCACTATGATGAAGACCAAAGAGCTGTCGAAGGACACCAGAAACAAAATTGTAGACCAGCACCAGGCTGGGAACACTGAATTCCCAATAGGCAAGCAGCTTGGTGTGGAAAAAAAAACAACTGTGGGAGAAATTATTAGAAAATGGATAATTTCTCTCAATCTCCCTCAATCTGGGGCTCTCACCCCATGGTGTCAAAATGATCACAAGAATGGTGAGCAAAAAATATCAGAACCACACGGGGTGGGACCTAGTGAACGACCTGCAGAGAGCTGGGACCAAAGTAGCAATGGCTACCATGAGTAACACACTATGCCGCCAGGGACTCAAATCATGCAGTGCCGGATGTGTCTCCCTGCTTAAGCCAGTACATGTACGGGCCTTTCTGAAGTTTGCTAGAGAGCATTTGGATGATCCAGACAAGTAATGGGAGAATGTCATATGGTCAGATGAAACCAAAGTAGAACTTTTTGGTAAAAACTCAACTGGTCGTGTTTGAAGGAGAAAGAATGCCAAGTTGCATCCAAGGAAAACCATACCTACTGTGAATCATGGGGGTGGAAACCTCATGCTATGGGGCGGTTTTTCTGCTAAAGACCAGGACAACTGATCCGTGTAAAAGAAAGAATGAATTGGGTCTCAAAATGTTTTGAGATTTTGAGTGAAAACCTCCTTCCATCCGCAAGGGCATTAAAGATGAAACGTGGCTGGGTCTTTCAGCTTGACAATGATCCCAAAAACACCGCCCGGGCAACGAAGGAGTGGCTTTGTAAGAAGTAGGGATCGACAGATATCGATTTTTTAGGGACAATACCGATAATCTGTCACCTTTCAGGCCGATAACTTATACCGATATTCCGGTATACGTTATCGGCGCTTTAAATCGATGAACTGCAGCGGCTTTTGCGGGGCCAGAGACCCCCGCCACCCGCTTCTCTCCCCCCTGCCTGTCCCGGGGTCCTGAGTCTAACCACTACCGCTGCTGCCCCATCGCCTCCCCCCTCCATCCTCTGCCTACATACCGCCGCCGCTCCCCTATCATCTGCCCACATGCCGCCGCCACCCCCGCCCATCCTCTGCCCACATACCGCCGCCACCCCCGCCCATCCTCTGCCCACATGCCGCCGCCACCCCATCGCCTCCCCCATCCCCGGTGTTATAATTACCTGTTCCCGGGGGCCCGCGATCCTTCTGGCTCCGGCGCAGTTGCTGTGCGCTGTCACTGTGCGCTGTCACTGTGCGCAGTGATGGTGACGTCGCTTTGGGGACGTCACTCGTCATTGCGCTGCGTAGTGCACAGCAGCAGCACAGGAGCCAGAAGGATCGCGGACCCCGGGAACAGGTAATTATAACACCGGGGATGGGGGGAGGCGATGGGGTGGCAGTGCGCAGAGGATGGGGGGGAGGCAATGGGGCAGCAGCATGTGGCCAGAGGATGGGGGGGGGAGGCGATGGGGCAGCGGCATGTGGCCAGAGGGTGGGGGGAGGCAATGGGGTAGCGGCGGCGACGGTAGTCTCTGGCCGGGGCATTATCAGCATGGTAATTGCCGATACCGATAATGTCCCAAATCGTGATTATCGGCCAAACCAACAATCGGTCGATCCCTAGTAAGAAGCATTTCAAGGTCCTGGAGTGGCCTAACCAGTCTCCAGATCTAAACCCCATAGAAGACCTTTGGAGGGAGTTGAAAGTCCATGTTGCCCAGCGACAGTCCCAAAACATCACTGCTCTAGAGGAGATCTGCATGGAGGAATAGGCCAAAATACCAGCAACAGTGTGTGAAAACCTTGTGAAGACCTACAGAAAACATTTGACTTTTGTCATTGCCAACAAAGGGTATATAACAAAGTATTGAAACAAACTTTTGTTATTGACCAAATACTTATTTACCACTATAATTTGCAAATAAATTGATTTTATGGATTTATTTTTTCTCATTATGGGGGAGATTTATCAAAACCTATCCAGAGGAAAATTTGCCCAGTTGCCTATTGCAACCAATCAGCTCGCTTCTTTCATTTTTAATAAGGCCTCTGCAAAATGAAAGAAGCAATCTGATAGGTTGCTATGGGCCACTGGGCAACTTTTCCTTTGCAAAGGTTTTGATAAATCTCCCCCTATGTCTCTCATAGTTGAGGTATGCCTGTGATTAAAATTACAGGCCTCTCATCTTTTTAAGTGGGAAAACTTGCACAATTGGTGGCTGACTAAATACTTTTTCGGCCCACTGTAATTGAATTGATTGCCGTTTGCTTTTCAGGCTGGTGATTTATTTCTGAGGCCTTGTGGATTTCTGCCCGCCCCTCACCCCCCCCCCCCTCCTTCTTTCTTAGGATTTTTCCAGGATCCTTATAAGTTTTTAAAGAACTTTATGTGCAAATAAATAAAAATAGGAAACACTCATCAAAATACTTAGTTTTAGAAATTACACTTCTAAAGGAGTACAACTAGTGATGTACTACAACAATTGTTTGTTATAAATCAACTGGTTCCAGAAGGTAAAACATATTTGTAAATTACTTCTATATAAAAATCTTAATCCTTCCAGTACTTATCTGCTGCTGTATGCTCCAGAGAAAGTTGAGTAGTTATTTTCTGCCTGACCAGAGTGCCCTCTGATGACACCTCTGTCCCTGTCAGGAAATGTCCAGAGCAGGAGAAGTTTGCTATGGGGGTTTGCTCCTGCTCTGGGCAGAAGTGTCAGCAGAGAGCACTGTGGTCAGACAGAAAAGAACTATACAACTTCCTCTGGAGCATACAGCAACTGATTAAGAATTTTTAATAGAAGTAATTTACAAATCTGTTAAACTTTTTGACACCAATTGATTTAAAAACCAGAGTACCCCTTTGAATAGTACAATGTAGAGCTGGAAACCCTGGCCCAGCAGTGGATTCATCAAATCCAACACTAACTGCCAGGCATTACCTTCATGTTCTAAACCTAATATACTCTCACACATCATATACATCTTAAAATGTTTTTGCCCAATTACTTGGCAGGTATCCACATGATGAAAGCCTCCCTTCAAAATATATCATGCACCTGGGCAAATTTGGCAGTCAAACCTGTGGTCATCCTGGTTGGGCACTGTGCTTTCGAATGCAGAATCTCAAGGACTGTCTCAAATCAGCTTTTAGACATTGCCACGCAGTACATCAGATTGTGGTGGAATGCATATGTGTTCCAGTAGACCATAATACAGTACTTGTCATGGTCTGTGGTGCCTTCTAGGGTATTCCTCAATCCCCACTGGGGAAAGGTAGACTTTGGAAGTAATGGAGAATTATCCTAATGTAATGTCTAATGGTGGAAAGCATATGCATCCCTGGGTGTACATACCCTACTGTAGAGCTGGACGGTATGAGCAAAAACGTGTATCAGGGTATTTTTGTAAGTGATGGTGGTTCCACAGTATTAAACTATTTCCCACCACATGTGAGCTGGGCGCCGCTTCTCTCCCAACACCCCCCCCCCAAATGAATTATCAGCTGCGCTGTCCCCACATCATGTCACCCGCAAGCGCTTCTCTGCTCATCCTTTGAGTTGCGGGCCGCCAGCGCTAGAAATCTGTACTGTACTACAAATAACATTTCCAGGGCTGCAAAAATAAACAAAATAAACTTTAACCTGCCTACGTTCCCCAGTTGCTCTGGTACCATCTTCACTGTCCTGCACTGCGATCCTCTTGCTGTTTCCTTAAACGGGAAAGTCACAGTCGCCACAGCCTATCATCGGCCAGGGCGGGACATCGGCCAGGGCGGGACATCGCTGCGGCCGGTGATAGGCTGACAGCTTTGGGACGTTCCCATCCCCAGGAAGCAGGTGAGGCCGGTGATGGGTGGAATTTGGACCAACAGGGGAAAGTAGGCAGTTTATTTTATTTATTTTTGAGTTAAAGTTTATATTTTATTTACTTTTGCAGCCCGGGCAATGTTATTTGTAGAACAGTACAGATTTCTAGAGCCGGCGGCCCGCAACTCATAGGAGGATCAGCAGAGGAGCGCTTGCGGGTGACATGAAATGGGGACAGCACAGCTGATAATTCATTGGGGGGCAGAAGAATATTTCCATATTTATACTAGTAACAGAGTTGTGTCTTGGATGTGTAATAAATAGAAATTGCATAAAAATCATGACAACTACATAAATGAACTGATATGAATTATTGAGCAAGTGGTATTGAATTACATTATGATTAGCTATGGAGCAAGTGATACTTTACTGAATTATGATATCTTTATGAATTGTGTAAGACTTTAAATACAAACGAATTATGTAACGATTGATAATTATGATAATCAAGTAATACCCATTGAAATGTCCCAAGCTTTTAGGTTCACGATGGTGAGCAGGACATATAGATTGCGCACGTCAGCTTTACAGACCATAAATCTGTGAGTGTTGACATGCGCATAGGCTTAGCTTCTAGTCTGTCGCTATCCTTATGCAGGTTATGAAGCTTTTTTTTTTGCCTCATTCCCCTCAGCGACTGGGCTTTTGACATGCATATTGGATTATCAGTATAATTGCCCCACTGCCAGTGGTGGCATAAGATGCACCGCGGGTCCGTGCTGATTTAGATCTACCCCACTTACGACTGTATTTGACACTGTATCTGGAGCTCCATTGGCCCATGCCAAGTCTCACCACAACAGGGGATAATTAAAGGTAATAATATACAAGTGTATTGTAGACATATTAACATGGAGGAGAGCAGGAAGAGCTTACCACTCTTGAGAAAGCCACCTTTGAAGGCGGTGGAACACATGGGGTTAGCTTCCCTTTGGGTGTTGGCCTTTTTTTTTATACTTCTTATTCAATATCCTCATTTTTTTTGTCCATGAAATCTTTCATTGCAGGTTCCCATTCAGGGTGTCTGTCTGTTGATTTTTTTTTGTTAATGTGGGTCATTATAGTTAGATGTATTGCACAGTGTCACTTTGTCTATGCATAGATATGTCAATTTTCACTTTATTCTTGATTTTTATGGGTCATTTTCTAGATTGTTTGCACATTAGGGGTCCTGCATGATAGATTTATATTTTTGTATGTATTACACATACTTGTTATAACCATGCATTTATACTTTGTCATTTCAGGAATCGTCACCAATATTTTTATACACCCACAGGTGTGCGTGTAGTAGGAGTCATTTTGTACCCTCCACTCGGATGTCTATTATTTTTAATTGATTTTAAATGTCTTTGTTTTCTCTGTGCATCTAATAAAATGTGTTGATATGGTGGTACGCATAGTGTAACTGCTAGCTTCTCTCTGTATTATGTACTTTTGTTATTACAATTGTTTGCACCCCCTTCTCATTTTGATTTTGCGGTTGTGGTCCGTATGTCTACATTGAAACTCATAAATCAGGTTCTGGACATTGCCACTAGATAAAGGTAGCCTTTGGAAGGAATGGGGTATCATCCTTGCAAACTTAATGTCTAATGATGGAGAGGCATATGCATCACTGAGTGTATATACCCTACTATCCATTGTTATCCTTGTAACAGGGTTGTGTGCTGTATATGTAACAAAAATATTGCACAAAAATTATTTTGTATTCGTAAAACTAGTGTTTTTTAAAATTTGTAAAAAATAAATAAAAATCCATATATGTAGAAGCACCCATATGTGAAACGGCAGCTACAACAGGTTTGTCGGTAATAACTAAAAAAGCTCATTAATCGTCGACTGCAATGAGCCCTTCAGGGTAAAGCAATGATAGTCTGCAGTAGAGGAAAGCAGCCATTACGGCTATAACCCTGATATTAGAAAATGTGACCTGGTAAAGCAATGCTGTAATAGTTTGGCAGTTAATTTTAACTACAGTTAGAAGATGGGAAAATGTTAAAAGCCAACAAGGAGAGTACTAAAACAATGTTTTACTCAAAGGGACTCCCGATGGTTGGTATTTCATATGGAAATTCTGGACCAGTAGACATGGTCAACCCTTCCTTGATTGTAGCACCACAAGCTGCCTTTGGTGCCATCAGGCACAGAGATATTGTTTATGTTGCTAGACTTCAATGCCTGATGAATGAACATTTACTATATGACTTAACAAAAAGCCTCCAAAGAAACAGATTTCAGTCATTTTCATATAAAATATTTTATTGTTTTTGAAAACATTAAAAAAAAATTTGAGCACTTTCCATAAAAAAAACATAACTGAAATTCTACTGCAATTTTAAACTACTGTAGTTTCAGCAGTACAACAGACAACAAAACAGGGGGTCATTTTTTCACTTTTTTTTTTAAATTGTATATGAAAGGATGAAAGGGAATTGTATCTGTCATTTGCTGCAGATTAAGCACATTACGTTGGGTCTGTACAGTGACTCAGATGCAACGCATATGATAACCTCCCTTTCATAGTCCATAGGTCTGAGTATTGCAACTTTTTGCAAAATGATCTTGTGATACCATATCAGGATCCAAAGGTCATTTAGTATTTCAGTTTAAAACACTAAAATAGCACTAAAATTTAAAAATTAGAACACAAAAAAAAAACATATTTAACAACTAAGCAGAGTTAGTTAAAAATAAAATAAAACATAAAACTAAATAACAATGCTTGTCTGGTAAACACAGAACAAGTATTTAGTACAGCAAAAGTGGTTACAGGAATATACTGAGACTGTACAAGGTAATACACACATGCACATTTTGTGATCATGTATTAACACGGTGAAGCAAATAAACTTAATTTCTTCCTGCTGTAATATTCTCATTTATGAGAATAAGAAATATAAATATCTCACTGAGATTAATGCACATTGCTACATAAGACAATTGTCTGTCATTTTTATGACATTCCGCATGGTTTTCTTTATATAATGAAATTCGTAATTTCTTTTTTTTTTTAGTTTAACTCTGGGGCAATATAGTTGCATGTATCCAAAAAGAGGTGCCGTGCCACAGGTTCAAAAAGAGTTTAGTGCAAGAAGTGAACCTGAGAACTTCTTTGTAATTAATCCCCTTCTTTCCTAGAAATGTTCCTATTGGGACAGGATGCATGAAACCTCTTTTTAAGTAGTTTACAGGCAATAAGTACAGGCACTGCTCCAAGAAAATGCTTTCCAGCAAAATGTGTTTGCTGCAATACTGTACAAAACGCACTGTCAATTTTAATCTCAAGGATAGCAAATAGAACTTTCACCGCAAGAAGAGCCTACCTTACACATTTGGCAAACAGTGCAAAATGGTGAAGCGGTAAATAGATCAGAAAGCATATATTCTTTTTAACTACTATAGAATAAACAGTAAATTACTAGCTATGGTCCAAATGCCCTTGACATTTTTCAATTTACACACTGTCTTAAAAATGGCTACTTAGACCAAAATAATTCAAATTAACCTTTGGGTTTTTTTCTCCCATTTTTTTTTTTGTCTTTTAATACTTTGGTACGCAATAGTGCTCCATCTCAATGTACAATAGTGAAAAGTACTAAGAGCAGGTACGGAAAAAAAAAAAATACCAGCAAACACATATAGAACAGCCAAGTAAACTCACTATCACAATCAGGTTTACAGAGCTCTGAGTTGGCCGTAGCACCTTTTGGTAAAATGATATACAACGATAATTGTCTATTTTCCATTTTTTTCACTATTTTTTCTCTTTTTCTTTTTTTTTAACAACGAAAGCTGGCAAAGATAAAACACAATCAATATTTAATATTCTATACAACTACAATTTCCATTAGACAATGAATTGGGCCAACACTGTAGTCGTTGGGAGTTCTGCAATTTTACTCTGCAAAAGTATATTCATGAAGTGCTGCCAAAGATAAAACAATAGCTTTGGAAATGTGAGCATATCCAAGCTTGTACACTGAGCTAAAATTCCTTAACATGCAAAAGAAAAAAAAAACAAAAGAAAAAATAGCTTACCTCCAAATGGCATGTTTGGTTATAAAACTCATAGAAGAAAGCTGTTCAAATATACAGCAATCTAATCTTGGATAGTTGAGATAAGAAAGTGACTAATGCAAAAACGAAAAAAAAAAAAAAAACCTTGATAGGAAATAGATGTTCCTATGTGTTGTATCTGGTGTTCAAGAATAACTTCTTTACTCCCTAATTATAAATGCAGGTTAGCCACTGCTCGGCATGCAAGCATCTTAAGTAAAACAGAGTAAAAAATGAAATGTTATTTGTAGTCCATTAACTTTTCTGGGAAATTGAACACATGCGACACAGACACAGTTTCTAATATGAACAAATATTAGAAATCTCCAAGCTTAACATCGGTTCCAGTTCAGAAGGGTAGGTCCGAGAAAGCACCTTCTCAAATTAGACTGGATACGTCCCAGATAGTTGCACTCCACACTATTTATACCTTCACCGGAGAAGAATTGCTTTTCTTTTTTTTTTTCCTTTTTTTTTGCTTATGTGGATATATCCAATATGGAATAAAATGTGTAAAAGGTAATGTGAGGTCATGTGTTAAAATAATAAAATGAAAAATTTACATTTTAGTGCATTTTCATAATTTACAGCTGTTCTCAATGAAATAAATATTTATTTCCTTTAAAATACATATGCTGCAGATGATATGATATTTTCTTAGGTGATTAAGTCACCATATTTTCTATATAATGGGCAGTTGTTAATTTCCTTCAACCAAAATGTGAACAGGGCATGTTAGCAGTAGCATGTTTAAGGTTTATTTTAAACAGTATTTTTTGTCTTTTTCAATTTGTGTAGCAAAAAACACAAACAAAAAAAATACCACAAACCAAACAAAAGAACATAAAATGCATAAAATGGACTTAATACTGGCTCATAAACTGCCCAAATGCACTGCAGATTAAATGATTATCATGTTAAGAACAGATGAAATATAGCGAACCTGTGCAGCAAACTTTTTGAAAACCTCATAATTATAAATATTTCTGCTGCGGGAGGCACTTCCATTAAGACAAATACAACGTCTGCCTAATGTTTGATACAGTGTGCTACATTATAGTACAAATTTAACCCAACATTTCAACTGTAGGATGGTCTTTACTTTCTATCCATTCAAATCCAGCTGAGGTCATAGAGTTAATAGATTCATTACAGATCTGCTGGAACAAAGGATCATTGTTCAGCTCCTCCAGTGTAGCTTCATCGTCCTGTACATGCTGCCGTCCTGGATCAAACAACAAATTTGGATCTAAAGTGTTCAGATCATTAATGCTGCCTGAGAGATCAGAAGACAACCGGATGTCGCTGGAGAAATCAGAGGCATTGTTCAGATCTGAAGCCACTTGAACCACAAGTTGCTGGTTGGTTTGGAGGCTTTCCCCATCTAACAGGTCTTTAACAGTGCTGTTGAAATCAAGTTGCTGCTCTCCAATTTCCGATTGTGCTTGGTTGTCTCCAGTAGTAAAACCAATTGAATCAGTACTGCTGTTCTTTGTGAGGTAAGCTGGCGTTTGGAATTCATAAGCTGAAGTGCTGGAATTCATCATATTTTGTTGATTGGCACCAGAAAACATGGGTGATGTTTCCAAAATCTGAGTGAGATTCATTCTTGCAGTATAGTTAGAAGGCATATTGTTTATTCCCAACCCTCGCACTGCATCATCACGGTCGGAATCAAGTTTGTTTAACAAAACATGAGTGATGTTCTGTGTGTTGCTTTGTTTCTGTAGGGATGGGAAAGCTGTCTGCATCATTACAGTTAAAGGGACTGACTGACTTCTTTGCGCTATGCTATTGGCACTGGTGTCTGTTTGGACATTTGCAAGTATATTTTGAACCTCTGGAGTGACTATGGATCCAAAAGCAGTTGAATTAGATCGTGAAGAATTTGAAATAGGGCAATTTGTATTCCCACTTAAATTACGTTGGCGGTGAACAGCTGGGCTAACACTACGACACCTGAAATTGTTATTTCCAGTTGTACTTGTTCCTTTGTTGTCTAGAGGAGCAGGAACTGCAAAGCCCTCCTGTTTGCTGGTACTGCTTATTGAAGGCAGTTGATGTTGAACTGGAGATACAGGAGTCAAACGTCCAAAGTGATTGTCATGATGTCTCGACTGAGACTGATATGACTGACCAGGCACTGCAAAAGCATGTGGCTTTCGGAAACTGTCTTCTACTAGCTCCTTGTAACTTGGAAGTATACCATGAGAAGAAACGGAAGAATTACCAACAGAACTATATCCATTATTCATCCATTCTAGCTTTGTCTTGTCTGGATGAGTAGCCATGGGCCTCTGCATTGGTTTAACAGGGCTACTCGAAACAATGCTAGCATCATGGTAAGATATGCTGGAGTTTATAGGGGTAAAAGCAAAAGGATTTCTGCATTCAACTGGACTCGGAGGAACACTACTGCTGCAGTTTGAATGTGGTGTCCCAACTGGAGTATGCCGGCTACTTCCCAATGCACTATCTACAGGTGTTGTCTGAGCCAGTCGAGAGCATGGGCTCTCTCTTGACAAACTCTGAGTGCTGGAAATCATCTCTGAAGTAGGTGTTGGAGTCAAAGTTGGAGTTGGTGTTGGAGTGGGTGTGTGAACTGGAGTTACACTGCTATGTACTGAATTAAAGAAGTGGGCACTATTTGAATGTGTGGGTACTGGTGTACCATGGGCAGCTGATGCTTGATTTTGGAGCACCATTCCCAAACTTCCATAGTTTTGAGAGTTATTGTTCATCGACATTTGCTGCTCCATAAGGACTAACTCCTCAACAATGCTGTCTTGCGTGAGATCGTCATCAAATGAAAAGAAGCTGTCAGTGGTAGGAGGGTCTGTGAGATCAGAGCGCTGAGGTAACTGGTTAGAAGAATGTGCTTGAAGCTGATTCAAAGATGAATCCTCAAGTTGCTGGCTGTAAGCGTCTTGTGGTAGTCCTTCAAAGTCTACAGGTTCCCACACAGTTTTTTGCAGGTTATCAGCACCAGAAGTTCCTGGCATATCCAGGACACCAATAGTTTGAGCCTGCTCACAATTACCAGATGTGAAATTTGAACTTTCAGCAATCTCCTGCCAAGTGTTTTGATCAAAAGGGATCTCAGACTTTGAGTCACTCACAAATTTAAACACACTACCTTCTAATTTCACTTTAACATCCTGGGATGTGGATACAAGTTCTTGGGGAGGATCAGTGGTCTTTTCAACACAGCTCAAGGAATAACTTGTTACCATGTCTGTACTTGTTCCTTGTGTGCCATCACTAGCTACTAAAGCAACAGTTACTGCATTATCATTTTTCAGTGTCAGTGCTTTTTGAACTTTCTTAACACCACTAGCTGCTCCTGGCCTCTGACTTTCTGAAGAAAGTTGACCAATAAGTGATTTTTTCGCTGGTGGTATCTGCGAATCGTGCACTGCAGCAGTCAAGCGTTTTCTGGGACTCTTATTAGACAATCTGATGTCTTTTCCAACTGGATCATTATTAGTGTTTGGATTGGGACCACTGTTAAATAAACTTGGGGATGCAACACATAGCGTCACAGTACCATGACTGCTGCTGGCTGGGGAAACAGAAGTGCACTCGACTGTGCGAATTTTACATTTGGTCCTTGTTCCCTCTGCCCTTTGATCAAGGGCCTTAACTGTTTGCATGTCTCGCGCAACATCTGAAAGTTGTTTATCCTGAATGACTCTGGGTGTAAATAACATAACAGGTGTAGCTTTTCTAGATTTAGAACCTTCTGTGTTCTCTTGGCACTGTAATTGATTCTCTTCTGTCAGTATTTCAGGCTCAGTTTTTACTTCCACTGAAGATGCCACAGGTGTACCCATCCGAGGTACAGGAGATTGCAAAGAAACTACAGAGCCATTTTTGATTTGTGGCACAGTCCTACTGTCATCTAATGAGCTTCCACTGCTGTTTACAGATGTTGTTTGTTTCACAGAAGTACTAGCATTACTGGGAGCAAGAGATATTGTGGTCATTTTCACAACATTCAGTGCACTGACATGTGATGCTGGGACCACATTTTTAATCGGGCTACTGGTGATAACCACAGTGGTGGGTGAACGGATCGTCAAAGGATTAGAACTGGCTGGCTTAGGCAAAATCTGAGCGTAGCGATGTCTAGCAGATCGATCACCAACAGGACTTGCTGGAACATTTTGGGGAGTCTTTGGTGACTGCTTTACAGACTGCATGTGCTGGGTGACTACTTGAACATTTAGCGGTAGGACCTTCCCCTCAGAGGAACCGATGGGACTAGGCGAGGTCACAAGTGGCCGAGTTCTTTGTACCTGTTACAAAGAAATAAAATAGCTTAGAATAAAAAACGCTTTAACAGACAGACATTAGAAACCAATGAAACAATTCATATGCAACTGTTAGATAATATACTTAATTGATAATATAATAATTCCGAGGAATTAAAGGGACTAAAAAAATAATTATTTTCTAGGAAATAAAAACAAGGTTGAAATTTTAAGCTTTTTATGGCTAAGTAGCAAATATTAGGTGACTTATTTTTAACTATGCTGTACAGAATAAATATGAGAAAGCCTCTCTGTTCATCACTTAAAGAGGACCTGTGATTAGTATCAACAAATGCTGTTTTTATTTTATTGCTATGCCACCCATTCCCTAGATATACGGATTTTAATATTTGGCTAACAATCTGTACTTCTCCTTGAGTCAGATGAGCAGGAATGGGTCAGAATAGGGTGATAGTAAACATATTTGCCTTTTATAGAAAGTAATACAACTATACAAAAACTAAGTAAATATGCAGGGGTGTGGAAATAAAAAAAAAAACAACTACTTGTCCAAGGGACTAAAGCGGAACACAATCTACTTGTCCCTCAAGAAAATCCACTTGTCCTGGTAGATAAAATAATTTAAACCAAAATAGTATGATCCCCCCACTAGACCACCAGGGATGGATATAAGATCCCTTTAGACACTGCTGTCAACTTAGAAAGCGGTGATCTAATGGTTTAATAGAGGCCACGGCGATCGCAGCATGCCAGGATATTAGCGGCGGGAGAGCTGTAGCTAGCTCCTTTTACACCTAAGGCAAGCCCAGAAAAGTCTAGATGTAACTTTTTGATCACCTTATAAAACATTTCTCATATGAAGAGACCAAAAATACATTTACACCGTTCACCGTACGGTTTAATTAACATTATATTTTAATAGCCTGTACATTTCCACATGCAGCGATACCACTTATGTTTATTTTTGTACATTATTTTTATTTAAAGAAAAATGGAAACTTTTATTAGGAAAGGGGCTTATTCACATATATACGCACTTTTTAAAATATTTTAATCACTATTTTTCAGTCTTCATAGGGACTTATATATGGAGTCTTTTGGTTGGAAAACACTGAACGCCGCTGTGTTACTGGGGGGGGGGGGGGGGGGGGGGGATGTGTGTTCTGCTTCTTCAGTTTATGTGGTCCATTTTATTTACTCTAATTTATGTGTCAGTAAATGCTGGAAGTTGCATTAAGTATGGTTGTGTGGGTGTTGCAGCATGTTGCACTGTATAGTAGAACAGTTAAGGTTATTGTGTAACATGCTGGGAGTTGTAGTTTTGGTTTGTGTCAGCTACAGAGCCATAGGCTGTGTCAAGGAATACAGGGAATTGCAGTTAGTAACTACAACACCCAGCATGCCCTGATACAGCCTATGGCTCTGCAGCTGACCCGAACCAAAACTACAACTCCCAGCATGTTATACTTTATAGTTCTACAGTTCAGGTTATGGTGTAACATGCTGGAAGTTGTAGTTTTGGTTTGGGTGTGTTTGTGTCCATCCGTGGGGCTCTTGGTTGGCGGGTGAGTATGAAGGGGGCGGGATTCTGGGGGTGCAATTTAGTGTCGGTGGCCAGAAGCCACTAAAAATAAAGACACGGGCCCTTGGGCACTGCCCTAATGCCCAACGTGTCAGTCCTCCCCTGTACAAAACATTCATGCATACACATATCATACACTGGCCACTGCCCCCATATCATACATACACACACACACACACACACACATACCCCCGCCACTGCCCCCCACATCATACATTACATACACACATCACAGATACATCATACACACATCCACTCACACCATACATATGCACCCATCATACATACACCCGCCGCTGCCCTCCCCACATCATACATTACATACATACACACACATCACACAGACATCATACACACACATCACACATACATCATACACATCACACATACATCATACACACATCACACATACATACACACATCACACATACATACACACATCACACATACATCATACACACATCACACATACATCATACACACATACACAGACATCATACACACATACACAGACATCATACACAGACATCATACACATCACACATACATCACACATACATCCTACACATACATCACATATCACACACACACACATCACACATACATACATCATACACAATACACATACACCATACACACACAAACACATACATCATACACACACACACACATCACACAGACATACACTCACACCATACATATACATCCACCCTTCCTGTCGCCGCCGCCTGAATTCTTGGCCTCCTCACCTGAGCTGGCCATGAATGGACATCAGAGCTGTAGTCCCGGCACAATAAAGACCCGCTGGCTGGTGTGAGGTTGCATGGGTTTGAAAATCTCACCTCACACCGTTACATGAGAGTTTAGGGTTTGAAAAGATGTGTGTCCAGTCTGAATACATAAGGGATTAGGGTTTGCAAAAATCTGTGTCCGTGCTTGTCTAGGCTTGTACAGTGTGATCTGTGCAGTGAGCAGACACACCCTCCCATCAACCAATCACAGAGCAATCACAGTGTCTGTGCTGGCAGCTCTGCTGACTCAGCACTTTCATCAGCTGATCGGGACACAGAACTTGTCAAGACACAGAATTTCTCATTACACCTCTCTCCCCTCACCCGCTGTGTTTTCCCCGTGCAAACTTTTAACCTCCCCGTAGTAGATTAGGTCCTGTGGAGACAGAGCAGGGGGAGGAGCTGTGTACCAAGCTGTGTACGTCTCTCCCCCTGCTTCTTGTGTAATGTAGAGCTGCGTCCTCCGGGAGGGGAGATAAGGGGGCTCTGCGGTCAGCTGGGGGCCGCCGCCCCCTACATACACCCTGAGCGCCGGTGTGAGGTGCAGACTTGCATCCGCTCCTGCGCCTCACACCGGCATTAAAGAAAAATACGGGGGAAGTCTGTCTGTCCCTGCTTGCCCGATACAGGGCTAAATCTATAAAAAAAAATCACCTGCCCGGCGCCCAGAACTACTTGTCCTGGGCGTCGGGCGATAGGATTTCCACATCCCTGAAATATGGGTGAAATATGGTCACATAGAACCAGGAAATAAAGATAACATCAGTTTTTCTGTGAAAACAACCCCCTACAAATTTGTAGAACCATTGCTGTACAGTGTCTAGAGTAAAGATAAATGTAAATACATGGAAATTACCGGAATAGGGCTAGGAACAGCAGCCACAACAATTCCAATAGGCTGAGGAGAAAGGATTGCAGGGCTTCCATTACAAATACTAGTTATTCCATTGGGTGCATCTTGTTTTTTAATTTGCAGTTCTCCAGGTAAAGGTGACTGTAGCTTTTGTTCTTGCTGCTTTTTCTGGATTTTCCTCTGCAGCTGTTGTTTGGCATCTACAGGGGAAGCAAGGGTCTTCACTTGAGGGTGAAAAACATTGCTTTCAGACATAGGCACAAATGCAGATGTCTGTGTTATTCCTTTTAATCCTGCAAAAAATAAATAAAGTAAAGATCTTGTTTATTATACAACAAACAGCCCTAATTCTTAAACATGTAGCTAGCACTGCCTGGTATAGTGATATTACTTGGGTAGGAAAGGTTTGTGGACTAATTTGTGCAGCATAAGTGGTTACATTTTAATTAAAAAATAATAATAAAAGCAATGGACCAATTCCATAATATGATTACCTGCAGAATCACCTGCCATTACAGTTAATGCTGCCATTGATTTAGTACCAATGTAGTGGCTTTTGACCAGAAAACGAGCCAAATCCAGAACTGAATCAAATGGCTGACTTAGGACCTTCTGAGCCCACTCACAAACAAGGCGGCAGGAGGCAGACACAACCTCTTCATCAGCATTCTGCAGGTGGGCCGATACTTCCACTCCATCCAGCTTAAAACAAAAACAACCAATGAGCACACAAGAGCAGTTTAGGAAAAAAGTAAAATACTGCCACAAATATTTTATTAAAGGGGTAGTCCAGTGGTGAAAAACTTATCCCCTATCCTAAGGATAGGGGATAAGTTTGAGATCGCGGGGGGTCCGACCGCTGGGGCCCCCCGCGATCTCTCTGTACGGGGCCCCGGCTCTCCGCCGAGATAGCGGGTGTCGACCCCCGCACGAGGCGGCGGCCGAAACGCCCCCTCAATACATCTCAATGGCAGAGCCGGAGATTGCCGAAGGCAGCGCTTCGGCTCTGCCATAGAGTTGTATTGAGGGGGCGTGTCTGCCGCCGCCTCGTGCGGAGGTCGACACGCCCCCTTCCCGCGGGCTGTCGGGGCTCCGTACAGGAGATCGCAGGGGGCCCCAGCAGTCGGACCCCCGCGATCTGCAACTTATCCCCTATCCTTAAGATAGGGGATAAGTTGTAAACCACTGAGTCACCACTGGACTACTCCTTTAAGTGTGTTCACCTACAAAAAAAGTATTTACTATACAGTACCCCAAATACATAATACACTGCATTTCTTATCTGATATTGAGTAACAGCCAAAGTGCTCTCTTACACGAGCTGACAGCCTTCACAGGGCTCGATCAATCGTGCGTCTGGAAAGCGCGAATGATTGCTGGGCCATTTGTAGCCCTTTATATTACCAGGCCTTTTACTCAGGGAGATGTGATAGTGATGTTTTAAATGGTTGTGCAAAAAAAAAAGCACTTGTTCGTAGGCTGATCGCTGGCCCTTTTACACAGGACAATTATCCTAGGAACCTTTATTTGCCTGATAATCGGCCCATGTAAAAGGGCACTGAAGCTGTTTTAACAGTTCCATCACTGGTAAAAGTCAACAACCTTAGAGAGTACCCCTTAAGGACTCAGACCATTTAGACCTTAAGGGCATTTTCATTTTTTCCTCCTTTCCTTTTAAAATCCATAACTCTTATCTTTCCACCTACAGACCCATATAAGGCACGGGTGTCAAACACAAGGCCCGCGGGCCGAATCCGTCCCACCAGACCTCGTCATGTGGCCCGCGTAGCCGCCGCCGGCCTTCACCAACGTCTGCCCTCTAGCAATCCTCCTTCGGTCCTCCGCCTCTATGGATGCACGCACGGGACGTCAGTGACGTCCTGTGCATACAACCATAGAGACGCGGGAGGACCAGGAGGACGGCAGGATCATCGCAGGAGGACGCTCTCCGGCCGGGGCCTGGTAAGTTCCGATCACCGCTCGACCGGTCCTGGCACTTACTGCTATGGTCCATAGGCCATAGCAGTAGATTGTGACCCCGGGCCGGAGGATTGGTGACCGGATCACAGTGGGGACAGCACACAGACATACAGCCTCCAGCCATACACTGTATATGTATGCCAACCTAATGTGGGGGGAACTATACTGCCAACCTAATGTGGGGGGAACTATACTGCCAACCTAATGTGGGGGGAACTATACTGCCAACCTAATGCGGGGGGAACTATACTGCCAACCTAATGCGGGGGGAACTATACTGCCAACCTAATGCGGGGGGGAACTATACTGCCAACCTAATGCGGGGGGGAACTATACTGCCAACCTAATGCGGGGGGGAACTATACTGCCAACCTAATGCGGGGGGGAACTATACTGCCAACCTAATGCGGGGGGGAACTATACTGCCAACTTAATGCGGGGGGAACTATACTGCCAACCTAATGCGGGGGGAACTATACTGCCAACCTAATGCGGGGGGAACTATACTGCCTACCTAATGCGGGGGGAACTATACTGCCTACCTAATGTGGGGGGAACTATACTGCCTACCTAATGTGGGGGGAACTATACTGCCTACCTAATGTGGGGGGAACTATACTGCCTACCTAATGTGGGGGAACATGCTGCCAACCTAATGTGGGGGAACATGCTGCCTACCTAATGTGGGGGAACATGCTGCCTACCTAATGTGGGGGAACATGCTGCCTACCTCATGTGGGGGGGAACTACAAGGTACTGTACATTGCAGTAGGAGGGGTAGTCTTATATAGCGAGTATATTCCAAACTCTACATTTTAACTGTAAAAGTTGGGGGTCATCTTATACGCCGGCATATACGGTATGTGGGGGGGGGGTCCTACAGATACAACCGGCCCTTTGAGGGTGACCAAACTGCTGATGCGGCCCCCGATGAATTTGAGTTTGACACCCCCGATATAAGGGCTTGTTTTTTTGTGCGAACATTTGTACTTTGTAATGACACCTTTTATTTTAACATAACATGTAATGCAAAACCAAAGAAATATTTGTGGGCAGAAATGTGTAAGAAAACTAACTTTTGGTGGGTTTACTTTTTACACAGTGCACGTTATTACGCAGTGCACGCTTATTCTGTAGGTCAATGCGATTAAAACGATACCCAATTTATATAGTTTTTCTATTCTTGTACAATTTAAAAATAAATTGCACATTTTATTTTACAAAGTTGGTATGCATAAAATTGTCCTTTTTTGACCCCCTATAACTTTTTTATTTTCCCATATACAGGGATATATACGAGGGCTCAATGTTTTGATGAGATTTTTTGATCGCTTTTTATTAAAAAAGAATTCTGATATATGATGCGATTAATCAGTATTTTTTGTGTTTGGTACTTTTTTACATAAATACATTAACACTGTTAACCATGCGGGATCATAAACATTATATTTTCGTAGTTTGGACAATTACGCATGCGTCAATACCAAATATATTAATCTTTTTTTTTTCTTTTTTTGTAAAATGGGAAAATAAGGGTAAGGTTTTATATAATTTTAAAGACTTTATTTTACACGTTTGAAGTCCCCATAGGGGACTTTTATACGCAATCAGATTGCATTCACTGTATAATGCTATGCCTATGGCATAGCATTACACAATGTGATCAGCTACCCATTGATCTAGTCTGGTTATGCCAGGCTACATCAGTGAGTCGCCGACCGTCGGGCAGGAGGGATGTAAGGGCACCCTCCTCCGCCATTTTAGCTTACCGTTCAGTAAGCCCCTTTGAGCTACTGCAGATTTTTACTTTCACTCTAAAGGGTTAAATGCCGGGCAGCAGCTGGAACTCCGCTGCCTGGCATAAGCGGCGAGTGTCGAGCTAATGGTTCCTGAGCTTGCTTCAAAGCCACTAAAAGGTGTTGAGGTGTACAGGTACACCCTGCGTCTTAAAGTACCAGGGGACGAGGGTGTACCTGTACACCTTCATGCTTAAGTGGTTAAAGTGTATATGTCATTTGGAAAAAAAAGTTGAAATGTCATAGTGATGAATCAAAAGTTTTGATCAGTCGGAGTGTTCAGACCCCAACTCATCATGAGAACAAGCTGCGAGAAGTCCCAGCTTAGCACGTTCTCTCCTGGCTCCTTGTCAAGTGACTTAAATAGACTTTCAATGAGAATCTATGGTGCCAGGACCCGCAGCTAATTCTGGACACCGGCGATCAGGCATTAACCACGACTTTGATTGCAGCGTCTAAAATGCCGAAAACACACTACCGGCAGCTCAGCGGAGCTGATCAGGATCATTGCAGGGAAATCGCAATGTCCGGATCAGCTGAAAGGACAGCAGGAGGGCCCTTACCTGCCTCTTTGCATCTGATTGGTTCTTCAAGGCTCCAGTCAGCCTTGGCAGGCTGGAGCAATAGAGTAACGATATCTCTGATCAATGCAATGCTATGGCATAGCATTGAACAGTGCATGCAATCTAATGATTGCATGTAATAGTCCCCTATGGAGACAAAAAGCATGTAGTGTGAAGTGTAAAATAAAGTTAAAAAAAACAGTTAATAAATGTTATTTAACCCCTTTCCTAATAAAAGATTGAAACATTTTTACCGAAAGTTTCTCTGCGTAGAATCTGAAGCCCTGAAGTGTTACAAAATGGATTTTTTTTCTTCAATTTTGCCTAACAAATATGTTTTTTTCATTTCGCCATAGATTTTGTGGTAATATGATTGATGTTATTACAAAGCACAAAAGGTGGCGCAGAAAACAAGCCCTCATATGGGTCTGTAGGTAGAAAATTGAAAGTGTTACGATTTTTAGAAGGTGAGGTGGAAAAAAATGAAATTGCAAAAGTGAAAAAATGGTTAAATCCATGTTTAGCAGAAAAGTAGAAAAACAATAGTCTTTAGTTAAATAAAAAAAAATATCTGGCCATTACCCCATCTCCTGTTTTATTGAAATCCAAATTAGGCAGTGATGGCATGTGCACAAAAGCTTTCTTTCTCAATCCACTGTAGCAATACGTAATTTTAGTTAAGGTTAACTTTCAAAAGGCAGAAGAGCACAAATAAAAAAACAGATTAGGTTAAGAAAATAGTAAATTAGTCTAAAATGTTAAAAGGGTTTTCCAGCTATCAACTTTTTAATGCCTATCCACAGGATAGGCCAGAAATAGCTGTCGATCAGCTGTTTGCGCCCCCCCCCCACTACACAATTAACAAGCTGTGCACCACCGCCGCCCCGTTCCCATGTCCCTCCCCATCCCCGGTTTTCATATTTACCTGTCGGCACGCTCCTGCAGCGACCTGCAGTGTCGCTGCGCGCTGACGAGTGACCTCACGTTGAGGACGTCACTTGCAAGCGAACAACGACAGCGCAGGACGCCACCGGAGCCTGCAGGAGCATGCCGACAGGTAAATATGAAAACCGCGGATGGGGAGGGACATGGGAACCGGGCGGTGGTGGGACTTTGGCCCGGCAGAAGCCGCTGCAGTTACATGATTTAAAGCGGCCACTTTAAATCATTGAACCGCAGCAGCTTCTGCGCAGTCAGAAAGACTTTAATCGGCGTATAACAAGTAGAATGACTTTTAGCTTAAAAAATGTGTGTTATACGCCGATAAATATGGTAGTTGGTAAATCAGATAAATAGATACCATTTAATAATTACATTTACTCTGTCAGGGGGACATCTGTCAGTTTTCAGGACATGGAAAAATGTGAACAAAAGATACAATAAATAACAGTAAAAATAAAAGAAAACCATCGCTCTCAGATGTACAAATAACAGACTGCAACATCTTTTAAGAGTAGCATAAGCATGCAATGGTCTATTCAGTATATTTAAAACTGTATATACAGAACATTTTATCTGATGACTCTTGTTGCTATGTAGTTTAAAGCTAAAAGGGCTAGGAGATCAAGGTACCTAACAGAACAAGGTTATATTCACGCACACCGGATCCACTGCAGATCTGAAGTATCAGATTTTGCAATGCAATTAAAAATACATTTACAAGAATGTTCTTGCAAAATCTGCAGTTGTGGACCCTATGTGTAAATACACTCTAACAATGTTTTGTCCAGTGCATATATCAAAGAAAAAGTTGGAGGTCTTGTCTTATAGTAGTTTTTTTTTACACTCATAAGTGTTAGAATGTGATATTGGCAACTCACCCAATACAAGAACAGTAATACTGTAACCTCTTTTGTGCTACATACTTTAAAGTGGTTACCAATTGGGCAATATTCTTAAAAAGGGTACTCCCGGTTATGAATAATGTATTTCCTCCCCTCAGGATAGGGGATAAGTGTCTGATCTGGGTGGTCTGACCTCTTGCACCACGATCTTCTAAATGGGGCCCGGCTCTCATGCTGAACTCACAAGTCTGCTGCCCCCTGTGAGCAATCCCCAGCCCCCTGTGATCAATCACACAGTTGCATGCAGGTTCACTGAGAACCACATGGGCAGAAAATGTTTACCAAACAGCTGTGTCCTGGACAGATAAGTGGCCACTAAGCCACCAAAATGGCATTAACGCAAAATATTTTTATTATTCAAGTAAAGCAATCATGCTGTCCCTTGAAGGGGGGCTATGGGTTGCTAGGGAATCCCGAGGCCTAATTTGGTGCTCTGCGTCTTCCCTGGCTCTGAGACTGCTTAGGGCTCCCTTTGGCAGCCCTTAGCAATGGAGCACAGATTTCATGGATAAATGTAATGCAATAGCATTACATTGATCTATGTAAGCCATCTGATGATGGCTTATGATAGGCCCCTGGGGGGGGGGGGGGGGGGGGGCAAAAAGTGTGTATAATAACAGTAAAAAAATGTTTTAAAAAATATATATAAAAAATCCTTGCCCTAACAAAAATTCAAATCACCCCCTCACCCTTTTCCGATTTTTTTAATAAAACACTGTACAAACAACAACAAAAAATACACATATAATTGTCCTAACTATTAAACTATTATGTTTCTGGATCCTGCACAGTAAATGTCGTAAACGCAAAAAAAAATTCCAAATGCCAAAATTGTTGATTTTTGTTTACATTACATCCTAAAAAATTGTAATAAAAAGTGATCAAAAAGCCAGAACTACACAAAACTAGCAAAAAAAACAAAGCCTAAAACACATCCGTAGATGGAAAAATAAAAAAACGTACAGTGCCCCCCCGACCTACGATGGCCCCGACATACCATAATTTCAACATGCGATGGCCTCTCAGAGGCCATCGCATGTTGAAGGCAGCATCAACATACGATGCTTTTGTATGTCGGGGACATCGAATAAATGGCTATCCAGCAGCGCAGACTGCTTCAGCTGCCACCGAATAGCCGTTTAAGGTGCCCCGTGTGCTCCGGTGATGGTCTCTTACCTGTCCTCGGGGCTCCGGAGCGTCCTCTTCGGGATCCCCTGCATTGCCGACACTCTCCTTCATCGTCATCACGTTGCCGCGCACGCCGTCCTGTCATCCAATAGGAGCGGCGTGCTTAGTGACGTGATGGCGGCGACTGAGAGTGATGTTCCCGGCCAGCAGAGACTGTCCAGAGCGTCAGGGACACCCCGGGGATGCGGCGACAGCTATGGAGGGCGACATCCAGGGCAGCGGTGACGGGTCCGGAGCGGCGGGGACAGGTGAGTATAGCTTCCTATACTTTACATGCACGGATCCCTCAACATATGATGGTTTCAACAAACGATGGTTCATTTGGAACGGATTACCATTGTATCTTGAGGAACCACTGTATAGGGGTGAGAACATGGTAATGAACAAAGTTTTGTTTTCTATTTTCAAGGCTTAATTTTTTTTTTTTAACCATAAAATGAAACAAAAATTATTCAAGTTTGGTATTATTGGAATTGTACTGACCAATAGAATAAAGATGGATTGTCAGATTTACCGTATTTAGAACTCCGAAAAAATTATTGCCCTACAAAATTATGCAATTCCATATTTTTTTCAATTTTGTCAAGCATATAACTTTTTTCTGGCTTTGTAATACATTGTATGATAAAGAAAAATCAGTGACTCAGTGGAAAGTCCGATTCGTCTCGCAGAAAATAGGCCCTAATACAACTTTGTCAGCCAATGGGTCTTAGAAAGTAAGGAGGAAAAATTACGTGAGCCAGAAAAAAAAATAAAACTGCTGGGTCATGAAGGGGTTAACGTTGCTGGGCCCGAAATTAAAATAATGTGCCTACCTGGGTCTCCCTCGGGGTTCCTCCTGTGACTTCTTCCAGGGAGCCAGGAGACATCACAGGAGACAGGCTGGTGAGTATAACATCTTTTTTTATTTTCGTATTAGGCTTTGCAACATTATTAAAAAAATAAAAAATAAAAAAAAAGAATTCGGTATACCCATTTAACAATCATTAAAAAAAAAGGGGTACTCTGGGCAATACTATCAGTAGGACTATGGGCTGTGTTGTACAACCTGATCTAGCTGTTTACTCTTATCTATACTCTGCACATCAGACTTCACAATATGAGTCTTCAAAATATTTACTACAGATGTTTTCATACTGCTTGTTCTTAAAGTGGACTGTAAGACATATTATTGTAATTAAGTTATATTACAACAGATGATTTTTATATTTACAGAAGCCCAAGCCCAATTGTAGTAAAGGATATTTTGATTTTCCTCTTGTGCCCAGGCGACGTGCCTTCATGTTTGGAAATACATTTTTCATAATCTTTCCAAAGTCAGCAGCACTTAGGGGGTGATAGCCAAGATTGTCACAATAGCTCCTGAAAAACAAAAAGATGATAACATTGATATAAGTAACAGGTTGAATAGACATTTCAACTTAAAGTAGTACTCTGGTGAAAAACTTTTTTTTTTTAATGAACTGATGACAAAAAGTTAAGCAAATTTGTCAATTATTTCTATTAAAAAATCTTTACCCTTCCAGTACTTTTTAGCAGCTGTATGCTACAGAGGAAATTATTTTCTTTTAGAATTTCCTTTTAGTCTTGTCCACAGTGCTCTCTGCTGACACCTCTGTCCGTGTCAGGAACTGTCCAGAGCAGCATAGGTTTTTTATGGGGATTTTCTCCTGCTCTGGACAGTTCCTGATACGGACAAAGGTGTCAGCAGAGAGCACTGTGGACAAGACAAAAAAGAATTTCCTCTGTAGCATAAAGCTGCTAAAAAGTACTGGAAGGGTAAAGATTTTTTAATAGAAGTATAGTAATAGTAATTTACAAATCTGTTAAAACTTTCTAGCACCAGTTGATTTACAAAAAAAAAATGTTTTCCACCGGAGTACCCCTTTAAGGCCACCAAATGACATGCAAAATCTAAAATCGAAACATTATTGCTGGACTGCAATCAAAGCTATATAGTATTGTACTGAAACTTCAGTCACAATAAGTTTCACAGTTATGGTATCAGTTATGGTATCAGTTATGGTAACAAAAGGGCTTCAAATCTGCCAGTTTGCGGGGACATCTCCTGTGCACAGCCCTCTTTAGATCACCCCACAGTGTTCAATTGGATTAAGGACTGGACTCTGGCTGGGCCTCCCTAAATGTTAGTCTTCCTTTAGTGAAGCCATTTGTGGATGTAGATGTGTGTAAAACAAACCTTATGGAATTATGGCCAGAAAGTTCAACCTTGGTTTCATCAGAGCAGAAGACATGTTCTCCATGTACTTTTCACCACATGACTTTTGTTTGTTTTTGAAAACTTTAGCTGGGCTTGAATATTTTTCTTTGTAAGAAAAGGCTTCTGCTTATCCTATAACTATCCTATAGTTCATTCATATGAAGAATATGAGAGACTTGTCACATGTAGCACACAACTAGTACTTGACAAATGCAGATCCTTTAATGTTGCAGTAGGCCTCTTGGAAGCCTCCCTGATCAGTTTTCTTCTTGTCTTTTCATCAGCTTGAGAGGGACATCAAGTTCTTGGTAATGTCACTGTTGTGCCATATTTTGTCCACTTGATGAGGTCTTCACTGTGTTTCATGGTATATCTGATGATTTGTAAATTCTTTTGTACCCTTGACTGATATTTCTCAACAATGAGATCGCTCTGATGATTAGGAAGCGCTCTGCGGACCATAGCTTTTGCTCTGAGATGCAACTAAGCAAATGTCAGGAAAATCAACTAGAACAGCTGAATTTTGTGATTATTCAGAGTCACTTTAAATGATGGCAGGTGTCTATCTAACATGAGTCTTAATGTGATTGGTTAATTCCAAACACAGTCACATCCCCAGTTATAAGAGGGAGTGCACACCTATGCACCCAAGTTATAGTGTGTTACGTTTATTCTTTATGAAGCATTCACAGTACTTACTTATACTCATCATAAACCTCCTGCTTTGGCAGAGAAGTCTCTGGGTGCTCCTCTAAGGTATTCCGAATCCAGGAGAATGCATGCGTTTGCTGAGCTCGACTAGATGACAATGAGCTCTGATCACTAAGAACAGAAAAAATACATTTATTTTCCCTTTGAAGATGAGCAAAATATGTGGTAATATCAGGTAGTCAAGGGTGCAAGGTGCCAAAACTGTCAGCTAATATTTGTTATGTAAAGAGGTAAACACTGAGTAATTCAACTCTTCATTCATAAGTCAAGACAATAAAAACGCATTAAAACAAATTATACAGATCACCTACCAGTCCTAGAGTTCTAGCACTTGCTCATTGCAATGCTGGAAGTTATATATAATATACAGTTACATATTAAAGTTTAGCTGACTGCTGCCAAGAACCTCTCTCAATAACTTTGCTAGTGGTATTAAAATAATAAAGAAAGATTCTTGGAACTGCTTATTACATTTTAATGCAGGTGATGTGGACGGCTGCTTCACATCCACCAAACATTTTTTTGTAAGACTGTAGTTAGCCAAAAACAATTAGGCTGGAACCACACCATGCAGTTTTTGGTGCAGTATTTGAGCCAAAAAAGGAAAAGTAAAAAACTTTGACTTCTCTTTTTTTATATCCACTCCTGTTCGGCTTTAAATACATCATCAAAAGTTGCAGGTTTGATTCAAGCCTTAAAAGGGAACCTGCCATGAGATCTCATCATACATAACATGTGGAAATGCATTATATATTGTAACATCTTCATTGTAACATCCCTGGGAGACGTTTCTGCCCGCAGGGGAGGAAAGTATGTTAGAAAGTGTTCCCTGACGGCACAGTAAGTAGTCTCTATGAGGGGAGTGAGATGAAATAAAAACCTTTAAGTTTAGCAAAGTGCAAGTTGACTGACTGTGTTTTAAAAGTTATGACAACACAGCATTCTGAAACATGGCACATAAAAACCACATTAGTAAGAAAATAACACGAAAGACCTATTAAAGGGGTACTCTGGTGGAAAACTTTTTTATTTTTATTATTATTATTTTTTTAAATGAACTGGTGCCAGAAAGTTTAACAGATTTGTAAATCACTTCTATATAAAAATCTTTAAGAGTACCTGTCACCAAAGTAAACTTTTAATATATTGTCCCTTAAGTAATTATAAGACACTTTGCTGTTTACTTGCTGTTGAAATTCTCAACCTTTATATGTTTTTAACGTGATTGAAAAAACAGCCACTAGGCGGCTCTATTCTGTTCCCTGGCAAGTGAAACAGTTTATTTGGTCTCCTCCCGGCCTGGCAGGAGACCAAACTCAGGAAGTGCGTGCGGGGCATGGGGAGGCACAGCTCTTGCAGGCTTCAGTGACGTTATGCCTGCTGGGGAGCGCCCACTTTCTCCTGCCGGGAGCTCACACAACGTGTGCAAGGAGAAATGTATGATACAGAGCTTTTTAAAGCTCGGAATTTTTTTTTTAAGGGCAGGAGGGGTGTTAGTAGTAGTTAGGGAATATAATCTGAGTTAGTTTAGAAAATATGGTTTGACAGGTACTTTTTAATCCTTCCAGTACATATTAGCTGCTGTACACTACAGAGAAAGTTCTTTTCTTTTTGAATTTCTTTTATACCTGACCACAGTGCTCTCTGCTGACACCTCTGTCCATGTCAGGAACTGTCCAGAGCAGGAGCAAATCCTCATAGCAAACCTATGCTGCTCTGGACAGTTCCTGACATGAACAGAGGTGTCAGCAGAGAGCACTGTGGACAGACAGAAATAAAATAAAAAAATAAAAAAAAACTTCCTGTGGAGCATACAGCAAGCAGCTGATAAATACTGGAAAGATTAAGATTTTTAAATAGAAGTTATTTACAAATCTGTTTAACTTTCTGGCACCAGTTGATTTAAAATTGTTTTCCACCAGAATGCCCCTTTAAATTGTCTATATGTTCAGAACATAAAGCGGTGGTTTGTCAGCAACAGCATAGATTGTAGATTTTAAATTAAAGCGTACCCGTCAGATCCAACTATATTTTTTTTATATTTCACTCAGTACCTAATCCTGACCATGTACATCTAATTTATCCTCCAGCTGTGAGCCCTGCGCTCACAGCTGTCAATCAAGGAAGTGTGTCCATGACATAGGTGATGATGCATGGATACAGCAGGACTAGTATGTGTCTAAGCAGACAGGGGGGCAGTTCTTTGACTGGCTTTTTCAGTATGAAATACTGAAAATTTTCTAATGAAAGCAATTGTAAAACCTATTGGTTATACATGCTTTACAACATATCAAAAGTTTTCGTATCCGATAGTGCCAATTTAAGATTTGGTCTCACTACACACATTTTAAAGATCTCTGTATAGCCTATACCCTACATCCAGATTATCTCTACATTCAAATTAATAAAATCCCTTCATATTTATGAAAGTTCAATCTGACACCTGTTATTTCTAAACAGTGTTTAAGAGGAAAAGGCTTCACATTCAGATTGAGGCTCAATTCGCAATTTTTTGTGAATGTCTAATGTTTGCATAGGAAAATTCTCCTGATGTGTACATTAAAAACCTTTTTTTCCCCCCAACTGAATTGGAAAGCACAGTTTACATTTTTCAATATACAGACTTCAAGCAAAAAATTTAAAATTTATCTTACAGATTATAAGTATAATTGTTTAAAACTATGAATACTAATAGGATAAAACTATTTAACTATGTAAAAAAAAAAACAAAAAAAAAAAAAACGACATAACTATGTAAAATACTGACCATTACAATTTTATTAGCCTGAACAAGCTCCTGCTGCTTTACAAATGATAAATCCCAGTGTCTTTTGTATTTATTTAATTTAAAGACACTATTACAGACTATTGTTAACTCTGCGCTGAATGGCCAGGAGGAAATATAAAACATGTCACAGTGTTTTTGAAAGCCAAGTTGTGCACCAGTCAAATCCACGTATGGGTTATTATTCATTACCAGTCCTTTAGGTTTTCTGATAAAGAATTATTTAGTCTGCCATTTGCCAAGTATAAGCAGGAGCCTGTAGATAACACATTCACATCTTTATGTTCTTTCAGTGCTTGCATGTGCCATCTACATTTACGGCAGGTGCCAAATCATTTAATAAATATGAAAATTATTTTGCTATTGCTGAGCTAACACAACCACTATTCTTAGGCCATATTTCTGAATTATTGCATTCAATAGACCATTCTAGTTACTATCTTCAGCACCTGTCATGGCTGGTTACAAAGTGACCTGGCACCATATTACTTCCTGCATAGAAAAAGTGTCTCAAATTCTTGGGAGGAATAGGACAGGAGAATTAATTAACATGAAAAGCAGTGTGTCCATGTTACGTAGTATGTTTTTGTTCACAAAGAAAAGAAGAGGAGAATTAAATTCAAAAGAAGTATGATTCTAGTAGAGAAAAAAAAATAAAGGAATAAGCATTTGGCAGGTATGCTGAATGGTTTGAGCATTATAAAACAATAATTATCTGATAAGGTTTTTTTGTGTGCCTGTGGGAGAAATAACTAAAATTACATTTGGACAACCATCCATTAGCCACTTCAAATCTTGTATGTGGCCAGGTTTCCATAAGCAGAAAGTTATTTTATGTAAGGGCTCATTCACATAGGTGGATTTTATGGCAAGATCGCAACATGTTTCCCTCTGCGAGTATGACTCGGGGCAAGTTCTCCATTGCAGATTTTCAACAGCAATATTTCTGCTGTTGAAAATCCATCGAATACCTTCTGTGAACGAACCCTAAAGCTGGTTTCATACAGTATGGTTGTTTTATGAGCTGCATTTGAATGTCTAAATTACCGCTATCACTTCCAGGTTGACTGAAATATCTGATAATCAGGATCCAGAGAGAGCTGGGTGCAAAGTCGTAATTTCATAATCTTAGCTAATATTAGTGGTTGCCACCATTAAATAAACTGAATATTTTAGACCCAGAGTACAAAGAAATTAGATTATAAGAAGTTGTTAAAGTTGAGGACCATTATCAACTGCCTAAGTTAACACTTTGTGACAAAATATTTTAGATATGTATACATAGTTAAATGGACGTATACCTTTTCTCCACATTGCTAGGACCAGAAGGCAGTTGGAGGTAGAGGTAGAGTTTCTCAAGATCTGTAAACTTCTCAACTTCTTGCTACACAAATAAAAACGTGAAGAGCAACAGTTCAAAACATTAAAACATATTCTGTACACTTATACAAAAGGTAGTTCTTTTTATACTTTTAAACTAAACCTCAAACTAAGAAACAGGTAAAATCAGACAGAAACCACTACAGGGGCACCTGGAAGTTTGTGATACAAAGTGCACAAATCTGACAAAGAAGCAAATCTGTTTTCCTCATGTTTCGCCAGGAAGCAGTGGATGTAGCTGAAAGGGCAAGGCTTAGTATTCCATGATGTCAACTATTGTCAGAAAAGGAAGGGTATGCCCCACTTGGCGTATAGACATGCAGTATATGCAGAACTTGACCTATGTCATGGATTTGAAATCAACAGCATGTCAATTCAAGTTGCTGATAATGTGTAAAGCATGAATGTGCAACAACCACTAAAATGCATGTTTCTTCTTGCATCTTTATAACATAACGCAAACTTACAAACATGGGGAAAAAAACAAGACAGTAGGGGCACAAAGAGACAAGATGAGTCTACCTGACGTCTTCTGCTGTCACGGAAACCCATCAGTACCTAGTCACAATGTGGGGTTACCGACTGGAGAGATGACAGGCGCTGCTCCTGTCATGGAACCTCTTGAAAGGCTTACAGGCCCTATGTGATCGCTGATGTTCATTATTGACCGGCTGATAATGGAAGCCATCACTTACTGTCTATGAAACGAGTGCAGCATATGTGACTAACTGAACATGTATGGGCGTAGTGCACTAAAGTCCTGGCAGCCATGCCATACTTTGGTTATTAAAAGTAGCTATTTTTTTTTTACAATACCCAATCTTAGTGCCAAACCCAGGAAATGCTGTAAATTTTTGTGCAAATAAGGGATTACCAAAAGGGATTGGCAAAACCTAAACAAAAACCATTGATAAATTCCCCCCATGGTGTTCAAAGTGCTACACCAGGTGACTGCGTTGAAAACCTATACAGATCGAATTCTCAATTAGGTATTGCTTGTGTACACTGAGTAATACATATATATTTTTAAATAGTCTATTTTTCACAAAATACAAAAACATTGCAATAACACAGGTACATGGAAAGTAAGCATAACTGTACCCGGAAAGACATTTCAGCCTAAAAACACAAGAAAAAGTAAAATTTATACCCCTTAAGGCCTTCCTTAGTAAAGTGGTCAACTTTTTTTTTCTGTTTTTGCACAGTTCAGATGTTGAAACAGAAAAACAAATAAAAAATTATTTAAAAAAGTCAGATCTGTGGAAAAATGGTACAGAGGAAAACTAAAGATAATGTTACAAAAATGAGTGGTCACACTAATCATCTACTCAGCGTTCATAAAATAAAATAAATAATAGTATAGAAGAAAAGTTTTGGGATCAGAATAGAGCAATTCAGAGCACTGTAAAAATAAAGAATATGTTATACTCACTCCTCCTGATCCCCCACAGTTATCACGCCAACCCTCTCAATCATCTTTACATCTTCCTGGTTGATGCTGGGACATGTCAACTCCACATATACTGTCCCACTCAGCCAATCCCTGGCCAAGATAGGTCACAACTATGGGGCTGATGTATTACAGAAACCAGGAAAAACGAAGATGAGTGGGGTTCAGGAACGTCAGAGTGGCAGCTATTTTTTTCACACAGCCATATAAATATATAATTCCTGGACAACCCTTGTAAAGACCCCCAAAGAAAAATTTAATGTACAAATATTTCTACAATGAGAACTTTGTTAGATGTGAAAAATCAGTTAGAAGACAACTCAGGTGTCACTAGTTTTGTCATATTTCTAATTAGTTCTAACAATTGCAATATTTTTTCTTTACTAATGTGTTTTCAGCCACTGCAAACTATCTGCTAACAGATTTATTATACTGCTGACTGTTTATGTATTTGGCAGGAGGACATAAAATGTTGTCCAAATCAAATGAATGGGTTACTCTAGCATAACAAAGCATCAAGTCCTACGCAGACTTTATTTTCATGAACTGCATATTTATAATGACTTCATATTTGTAGAAAACAAGATACTGGGCCTCATTTACTAAGCTGAAACCGACCAGTTTTTGTCTGGTTATTTTGGCGCAGAGTGTCTGAGACATGTCTGCGCCAGTGTGCCCCTGGAAAATCCAACAAGCCCAACATTGCACTGTGAAAAGCCAAAAAAGGGACATGGTCGGTCACAAAGGGGGCGTGGTCGGCTCAAAAAGGGGCGTGGTTTCACAACCCGACCGATTTACTATTGAGTTCACAGAAAATACTGAGGGTAAATGGCTGGAAATATAAACCTAGAAAAAGCTGGTCAGAAAATGTTCCCGACTTTTCCCAATAGTAAATAGAGAGGAATCCTGCAAGTCTGAAACAACTTTTCCCACTAGTAAAAACCCGACACTCTTCGTAAATGAGGCCCACTGACTCTTAATTTGTTTACGTTCTGCAAAGTTGCACTGAATGAAGTCATAGATCATGTGCAACAGACTCAGGGTGCCTCTAAATTTACCAGTTCTTTTTATTTATTTTTTTAAACCCTTATGGACGAGCGCCATAAATGTACGGCGCTGCTAAGTCACACTAAGCGCACAGCACCGTACAAACCCGGCATATCACCCCGGGGGTCCTGAGACGCCCCTTTTCGGCGATAGCCGTGATTCGCTGGTCAATTCAGACCGGCGAATCACAGCGTTTCCAGCCCAATCGGATCTTTAGTGACCTGATGGCCCGGAAAATCTGGACGATTGGTGCTGCCCGAGACAGCACCAATCATCCTGAACGATAGGAGTGAGGTGGCAGGGGTACCAATCCCCGGGGATTGGTCGGTCAGGACTGGACATCTGGAGGGCCACAGTTTGGAGATCACTGTGCAGTGGTCTCTGAACTGTTGCCATCCATACTTTGCAAAACTACAACTACCAGCATGGATGAACAGACAAAGGGCATGCTGGGAGTTGTAGTTGTGTGCCTCCAGCTGTTGCATAACTAAAACTCCCAGCATGCCATTTGGCTGTCTGTGCATGCTGGGAGTTGTAGTTATGCAACAGTTGGAGACCCTTTTTTTTTCCAAGCAAGAAGTGCACCCCCAGCTGTTGCATAACTACAAATCTCAGCATGCACAGACAACCAAAGGGCATGCTTGGAGTTGTAGTTATGTGCCTCCAGCTATTTGATAACTACAACGCCCAGCATGCCTTTTGACTTTCCGTGCATGCTGGGAGTTCTAGTTATGCAATAGCTGGAGGCACACATTTTGATAATAATAAGTGCCTCTAGTGGTTGAATAACTACAACTCCCAGCATGCATGGACAGTCAAAAGGCATGCTGGGCATGCTAGTTATGGAAAAGCTGAAGGCACATAACTAAAATTCCAAGCATACCCTTTGATTAACTGTGCATGCTGGGAGTTATGGTTATGCAACCCCTAGAGGCACTTCATTTCTATCAAAAAAGGTGCCTCCAGCTGTTGCATTACTACAACTCTCACCATGCCCAGTGGGTTTACAGTAAGTTTCCTGCTCCAAGTTTGAGTTGCGGAAAATCTGCCGTGGCTCAAACTTGTAGCGGGAAACGATGTAAACCTGAACGTGTGTGTACGTACTGTAAAAGCACCAATAAACACTGCACTACACTAAAACAAAGTAAAAAGTAGAACACTACATATACACACACCCTTAACACCCCCCCCCCTCCATAAAATGAAAAACATCTTGAACGCCACTGCTTCCTAAACAGAGCCACCAGCTGGTGCCAAATAACTCCCAGCATGCACAGAGAGGCCATTCACTATCTGGGCATGCTGGGAGTTGTGGTTTTGTAACAGCTGGAGGCACCTTGTTTGGAAAACATGGTCATTTAGGCCTCAAATGCACATGGCGCTCTTTCACTGTGGAGCCCTGTCGTATTTCAAGGCAACAGTTTAGGGCCACACAAATTTATTATTTTTTTTCTCCTTTTACTCCTTATGTAAAGGAAAAGTTGGGGACTACACCAGCATGTTAATGTAAAAAAAATAATAATAATTCTACACCAACATGCTGGTGTAGCCCCATACTTTTTCATTTACCTCTTGTGAAAATTAAAAGACCCCCCAAAAAAGTACGGAAATACCCCATATGTGGACGCAAAATGCTATGCAGGCGGACCACAGGGCTCAGGAGTGAGCATGCATCATGGACATTTGAGGCCTTAACTGGCGATTTGCACAGCTTCCCTGTGCACATCACCAGTTTAGGCCTCGAATGTCCATGAGTCCTGCTGTCCGCCTGCAGAGCTGATCATTACAGCGGTGCTGACATAAACACACACACAAAAAAAAACATCCACGTGACCCCATTTTGGAAACTACACCCCTCACGGAATGTTATAAGGGGTGCAGTAAGCATTTACACTCTACAGGTGTCTGACAGATTTTTGAAAGAGTGGTCCGAGAAACAAAAAATGTAATTTTTCATTTGAACAGTCCACTGTTCCAAAAGCCTGTCAAACACCATTGGGGTGTAAATGCTAACAGCACCCCTTATTACATTCTGTGAGGGGTGTAGTTTCTAAAATGGGGTCACATGGAGGGGTCCACTGTTCTTGCACCTAGGGGGCCTTGTAAACGCACATGGCCCCAACTTCAGTACCAGCCAAATTCTCTCTCCAAAAGCCCAATTGCACTCCTTCTGTTCTGAGCCCTGTAGTGCGCCCGCAGAGCCTTTTACGTCCACATATAAGGTATTTCCATACTCGGAAGAATAGGGGTTCCAAATTTTGGGGAGCTTTTTCTCCTATTAACCCTTGTGAAAATAAAAAAATTGGGGTAACACCAGCATTTTAGTGAAAAAAAAATCAAATATTTTCACATTCAACTTTAAGGAATATTTGTGAAACGTGTGGGGTGTAAAGGCTCACTGCACCCCTTGTTAAGTTCATTGGGGGACATGTATCAAAGATTTTACCCCTGTTTTGTGTGTATTTTTTCGCGCAAAATTTTGCGCAAGCCCTTTTTTTGCGCACGTTTTGGTAGAGCATGTCCTCCAGATGTGGCCTAATCGGGGTACCTTGGAGTGACCTCTATAGTACGCATGGATTTATTAACTGTGTACTTTTCCTTTTACACCAAAAATTTTGCCGCACGAGCTGTTTTTTTTTTCCGCAAATATAAGCCATCTTGGATTTAACGTAGCAAGATGCTCTAAATCATTGATTCTATTTTCCAAAGAGTGGATTTAGGAGATTACTATATTTACCCGCAATTTATGAAGCTCATTGCGCTTGATTGATAAATGTAGTGCTTCTGCGCATAATTTAGAATTCGGGAAAAGGGGTAAAATGCTTCTACCATACACAAATAATGTCCCCCATTGAGTGGTGTAGTTTCCCAAATAGTGTGCCATATGTTTTTTTCTTTTTTGCTGTTCTGGCACCATGGGGGCTTCCTAAATTTGACATGCCCCCCAAAAACCATTTTAGGAAAATTCTCTCCCAAAATCCAAATTTTGCTCCTCCTTTTTGAGCCCTGTAGAGCGCTCGCTGAGCACTTTACATCCACATATGGGGTATTTCCATGCTCAGAAGAATTGGGGTTCCATATTTTGGGGAGCTTTTTCTCCAATTACCCCTTGTAAAAATAAAAAGTTTGGGGTAACACCAGCATTTTAGTGAAAAAAAAATAAATCAAAAATGTCATTCGTCCAGCTTTAACGAAAATTTGTGAAACATGTGTGGGGTGTTAAGGCTCACTGTACCCCTTGATACGGTCCTTGAGGGGGTTCAGTTTCCAAAATAGTGTGCCATTTGTTTTTTTTTTGCTGTTCTGGCACCATGGGGGCTTCCTAATGAGACATGCCCCCCAAATACAGTTTCAAAAATTTTTTATCTCCAAAAGCCAAAATTTTGTTCCTCCTCTTCTGAGCATTGTAGTGTGCTTGAAGGGCACTTTCTGTCCACATATGGGGTATTTATATACTGAGAAAAAATGGGTTATAAATTTTGGGGGGCATTTTCCCCCCATTGTAAAAATGAAAATATGGGGTAACACCAGCATTTTAGTGAAAAAATTTATTATTTTCACGTCCCACTTTAACGAAAAGCACCTGTTAAGGCTCACTGTACCCCTAGTTACGTTCCTTAGGGTGTGTGGTTTCCAAAATAGTATGCCATGTGGGGAGTTTTTTTTTTGCTGTTCTGGCACTCTGGGGGCTTCCTAAATGCGACATGCCCCGCAGAAAACATTTCGGAAAAATTAACTCTCCAAAAGCCCATTGTTGCTCCTTCCCTTCTGAGCCCTCTAGTGCACCCACAAAGCAGTTTACATCCACAGGTTAGAGTAAATAATGGAGATTGAGTTTTCTCCTCTACTTTGCTGCTATTACTGTGAAACACCTAAATGATTAAACTTTCTAAAAGTAATTTTGAGTACTTTTAGGGGTGCAGTTTCTATAATGGGGTCATTTATGGGGGATTTCTCTCAGAAAGGCCCCTCAAATCCACTTCAAACTGAACTGGCCCCTGAAAAATTCAGATTTTTTAATTTTTCGTGAAAATTTGAAAAATCTCGGAATCAAATTCATAAGTTAAAGCATCCCAGAGTTATTAATGCCTAAAGTTACACAGGTCAGATTTGCAAAAAATGGCTGCCTCCTTAAGGTAAAAATGGGCTGCGTTATTAAGGGGTTAATCATTTTTTTTCGGCAGTGTACGTCTTAACAATTACAAATTAGTTATTATGCACAGAGGAGAAGATCCCAAGGGTCTACTTTTCTCCCCCCCCCCCAAAAAAATACTGTGCTTTTCAATGGGCTATGCCTTGTATTGCATCACTGCCTCACTTAACGGCCGATTTCTTCAAAAACAATCACAGCAGTCCTCAGGTTGTGTGTATAATTGCATCTTTTACTGAAGTGAAAGGAGCCAAGTAGTAATACTACACACAACCTGAGACAAGTTGTGTAAACAAAATGACTAAACATTGCTTTAAATCTGCAGCTTGAAATCCTGTGCATCAAATATATATATATAAATAAATCTATCTATCTATATATAATACTGCACGTGTGAATACACCCTAAGGGCAGAGTCACATGGGGCGCATGTGCAGCATATTTCACGCTGGCGGCAGTCACAGAGGGACTGAAAAGCTGACTTCTGTATGCAGCCAGGTAGCTGTGTGTCCGCTCGTAGAGGTGGATTTCCCACTGTAGAAATCTGCCGATACGAGTGGACACACAGAGCTACCAGGCCTTAGCTGGGAGCACACTCTGGAGTCCCTCTATGACTGCTGTTGGCGCATCTGCAACATGAGATACGCTGCAGATGTGACCCTGCCCTAAAGGGGAAAAATGCCCAGACAAGTGACAACTGCCCCAGTCAGGGGTGTACTGGGT
The DNA here is from genome assembly GCF_029499605.1 of Hyla sarda. Classification (NCBI taxonomy): domain Eukaryota; kingdom Metazoa; phylum Chordata; class Amphibia; order Anura; family Hylidae; genus Hyla; species Hyla sarda. Next base: position 150,192,486 of record NC_079192.1, read on the forward strand.
TAGGTTTCCTAAAACCAATGAGTGCTGTACACACAGCAAACACAAATGCAGAAACAATAAAATATAGTTTCTGCTTTCTCTTGTGGATGTGTCATACAACCCACAGCTGCACAATTTCATGTGCATAAAAACATGGTGGTCTAAAATATTGTTCCCTTTGTCCGCCTGCTGCCACCTCCATGGACAGTTCCTGACATACTACTCTTTGCTTCCACCTATGTCTGAGTCTGACTGGAAAAAGTTCAAAACCCCCTCTATGGTATACTGCTGCTGAGGTACTGGAAGACTTGAGATTTTTGAATAGAAGTAAATCACAAATCTGGATAACTCACTGTCACCAGTTAATTTGAAAAACAAAAAAACAAACCAACCAGAATACCACTTTTACAAGGAATCTGAGCCCTTCAAACTGCTGACAAGGGTGGGGACATTAGTTTAAATATACCTTAAGGTCATGTTGCATGACTAAATGTCCAAAGCATCACAAGTGGTATAAAGAGGATCCTTCATGCCAAGTGACCAAAGCTTTGTCCAGACCCTCCCTTCCATCTGAGTGACAGCTGTAACATCCAATCAAAAGACCGCTAGAACTGAAAGGAGGGGATGGGGACGCACTCTTCTACTTCCTGGGCACTTGTGATAGAGGTGTCTTGGGTGCTGTAGTATTTTATTTTCAGCCATGCAATCACACATCATTTAGCTGCTTTTTGCTTCATAGACAGTCCACCAAAACAGGAGCATCTCCTAAGCAATATTTACATGTTCGGAAAATGTGTGGAAATTCCACACATTTGCCCAACCTGGCGGGCACTAGGACCGCTCGGAAATGTGCCGTCTCATAGACCGCAAAGCATTTACTTGAGGCCTTTGCAGAAAGAATAGACTTGTCTATTCTTTCTTCGGATGCCGGAATCAGAATTCTGTTGTGTGAACAGTGCAGCAGAATCCCAATAAATTAAATGGGACTTTGCTGCAGCGGAATGTGCGTGCGGAATATTCTGCACAAGTGCCTACTCTGGCTCAAAGAGAGGGTTCTAAATAGGAGAACCTCCACCCTCTTATGTGGTCTATACAGTGGGGATCAAAAGTTTGGGCACACCAGATAAAAATTTGCATTAATGTGCATAAAGAAGCCAAGGAAAGATGGAAAAATCTCCAAAAGGCATCACATTACAGATTAGACATTCTTATAATATGTCAACAAAAGTTAGATTTTATTTCCATCATTTACACATTCAAAATAACAGAAAAAAAAATGGCGTCTGCAAAAGTTTGGGCACCCTGCAGAATTTATAGCATGCACTGCCCCCTTTGCAAAGCTGAGACCTGCCAGTGTCATGGATTGTTCTCAATAATCATCTGGGAAGACCAGGTGATGTCAATCTCAAAGGTTTTAAATGCCCAGACTCATCTGACCTTGCCCCAACAATCAGCACCATGGGTTCTTCTAAGCAGTTGTCTAGAAATCTGAAACTGAAAATAGTTGACGTTCACAAATCTGGAGAAGGCTATAAGAAGATAGCAAAACGTTTTCAGATGTCAATATCCTCTGTTGGGAATGTAATTAAGAAATGGGAGTCATCAGGAACAGTGGAAGTTAAAGCAAGATCTAGAAGACCAAGAAAAATATCAGACAGAACAGCTCGCAGGATTGTGAGTAAAACAACTCAAAACCCACGTTTGACTGCACAATCCCTCTAGAAAGATCTGGCAGACACTGGAGTAGTGGTACACTATTCCACTATAAAAGAGATACTTGTACAAATATGGTCTTCAAGGAAGAGTCATTAGAAGAAAACCTCTTCTATGTCGTCACCACAAAAATCAGCGTTTGAACTTTGCAAATGAACATATAGACAAGCCTAATGCATTTTGGAAACCAGTTCTGTGGACCGATGAGGTTAAAATTGAACTTTTTGGCCGGAATGAGCAAAGGTACGTTTGGAGAAGAAGGGGAACAGAATTTAATGAAAAGAACCTCTATCCAACTGTTAAGCATGGGGGTGGATCAATCATGCTTGGAGGTTGTATTGCAGCCAGTGGCACAGGGAAAATCTCAGGAGGAAAAATTGATTCAATAAAATTTCAGCAAATTTTGGATGCTAACTTGATGCCATCTGTGAAAAAGCTCAAGTTAAAGAGAGGATGGCTTCTACAAATGGATAATGATCCTAAACACACCTCGAAATCCATGGGGGATTACATCAAGAGGCATAAACTGAAAGTTTTGCCATAGCCTTCACAATCTCCTGACCTCAAAATAATTGAAAATCTATGGATAGACCTTAAAAGAGCAGTGCGTGACAGACAGCCCAGATATCTCAAAGAACTGGAATACTTTTGTAAGGAAGAATGGGCAAAGATACCTTAAACAAGAATTGAAAGACTCTTGGCTGGCTACAAAAAGCATTTACAAGCTGTACTACTTGCCAAAGGGGGCAGTACAAGATATTAACTAATACAAACTTTTGCAGACGCCATTTTTTTGTTTTCTGTTATTTTGAAAGTGTAAATGATGGAAATAAAATCTAACTTTTGTTGACATAAGAATGTCTAATCTGTAATTTGATGCCTTTTGGAGATTTTTCCATCTTTCCTTGGCTTCTTTATGCACATTAATACAAATTTTTACCTGGGGTGCAAAAACTTTTGATCCCCACTGTATGCCCTACTAGGGGATATGGACTCTGGAATGTTTGTATGAAACAACACTTTACTGTCATCATAAAACCCCTTCATTAGATTAATTTAACCCAAATATAGCTGAAAAACAGAAACAGTCTGGCTAATTTCACACTACATCAGCAGTATCCACTGGACATATAGGCTGGGGAGAGAGGGGAAGGACCTTGACCTACACCTATGAAAAATGCCACATGCAATTTGCCAGTTGCATTCTTTATTCTGCTATTCCATCCAGCAGACAACAACGCTTACATCCCTAACAGAGTCCAAAATGACACACTTCTGCCTCTGTCTGGGTAAATGAGAGTTGATCTTGGTCACTTATCTTTAAAGGAGCCTTGTAGACATTGTCTAACACAGTGTGAAGACACCCTAAGTAATTCCACATCAACATTCATGGTATATCAATAGGTAGGGGGAGATTAGTAAAAGCCAGAAACTACTGACTCCTTTTATCTCTGAGGAAACAAAGGATCAGATGGGCTAAGTCCAAGCGGCACAACCCTTATTTAATGTTTTGTGAAATCTCAGCATGTTTTAGGAAGGAATTGTGTCATTTCCCAATAACTGCAAAAAAAATTATTTTATTATTATTATTATTATTTATTTTAAGGATAAAAGGACATGTTCTGATTTTATATACAGGAACTCTCATGCAGTAATAGGTATATTCACTATAGCAGTGTTTTGTGTGCCTGCAGCTGTTGCAAAATTGCAACTACCAATATTCTGTGAGTTGCAATTTTGCAACAACTGGAGACACACTGTTTGGAAAACAGTGTCTTTTAGCTTTTAGTTTAAAAGAAAAAAATGATGCAAATAAAATAAAATAAATATGAGTAAAAACAGATTTTTATTGTTTTTCTACACAATGGCTCAGTTCTCAATTGCACCATTATCTCCATTGATAACTACTGTGTAAACAAAACCATACAGACTGCTCTTGTTTAAAACATATACTGCATAGAAAGCGATTTCAGAATGCACTTTATCCAATTGGATTTCATCTGCTGAGAATCTTCAATTAGACTGCTCAGCACATTACAAGTTACAGGCACTAAGAAATTATAGAAAAGAAGGTTTATAATCTAACTAGATAATCCTGCATATATGTAGGATAGCTTAATCACTGTCTAGACTGAGATTATGATGGTTAATGCCAGGGCTAGAGAAATTAGAAATATAGACTGTGGAAAAACAAATTAAAAAAAAAGGGATATGAAATGAACAATACAACACAACCAAATACAAATAAGTTTTGCTGAGGTTTTAGTGGTATAATGAAAAAAAAATAATAATAAAAATTTACAATCATGCTTGAATTTGTCATATTAACCCTTCAGAGTGGTGCCAATTTGATTTTAGTGTTCACACTGCTATCACTGATACGCTGAATATTCCCTCCATGATGCACACCTGTTTTCCATTCTCTTCATTTCAGGGTGCAGTGCCAAAGCTGGGTTGTTTGTCAGCAGTACTAACATCTGGACTTCTTTTCCCTTACTTCTCGGGCCATTCCCAGCACAGCACATACTCTGCTATACCACTACATAGTGCTGGAGAAAGTGCACTTGACTGAGCATGCTATCACTGTGCTAGATTTACAGTGCACTACTAGGGGGCATGTGGGGGGAGAAGGTGGCTATGTGGGGAGAGAAGGTGGCTATTCTATTCTATTATATTTATGGATGGTTACGGATGGTAAAAGTTAAGAAGGAAGTCTCAGTACCTGAAACCTCCACCACTTCAAGGGATTTCCAAACAGCGCAAATGGACTATGGTGAGAAGGTAAAACACTTCAAGATCTCCCAATACTGTAAAGTGTATTATTATTACTTCTAGAACAACGCGTTTCAAGGCCTGGACCGGCTTCTTTGTCAGGTTCATAATCGATGAAACTTTATTTGTAACCTTGTATAACTTGTTCAATTAATTGTTTGGGCAATTACAGTTTCTATAGTGGAACATTTATTTTGTGCCTTATTGCAATGTTAACTACACCTGTTCAAACCAAATCATTGCAACTAAAAATCTATCTATCACTTAATATTCCTTATTCCTAGTACTGAATATCCATATGGCACGATCAATTGGTGTGAATGAAAAACATGGTGATGCAAAAGTGGACTTTTAAACATGTCAACATGTTAAATAAAACGCCTGCTATGCCAACAGGAGATCACAGAGATATAGATGGATGGCACTGTGCATAAATGTACTCCTATGCAATAAAGGGTTTGGTGTTCTGAGAAAACCAAATTCACATTTCACTTCCCTTAGCTATAGACAGCATGATCAATGGCTGGAGGTGGGATATTTCAGATCATGACTGATCACTAAAACTAGCCAGGAGAAGTCCACATTAAGCAAATTCTGTACCCTCTCTGTCTCAAGAGATTAAAACAGTCTCATAATATAAGTCTATAAGACCATTTCGGTATCAGACACAGAACAGGGAGAGAAGCACGTTTTCCAGTAGTGATCTATCGGCCATAGTATGAGTGTTCAGACCCAGACCGATCAATACTTTCGTCATGTCACTAAGACACTAATGTTTTTTAAAAACTCAGTTACCTTTTAAAAACAGTCCAAGATGCACCAAATTTATCAAAAGGTATGCACCTCTGTTTTATTTTAAACCATTATGGTGTGTTCATAAAGATCATAAAGATCAGGGTGGTGTTTTTACATTTTGCAAGGTGCCTATATCTAGAAAATATATGGAAGTTTAGGCTCAATATCAGGTTTGTCAAAAAAATATTTTTTTTAACTCTGCTAGTAGCAAAAGGGTTAAAGGCCACATATCTAGCCACAACCACATTTATTTTAAAGCTTTAAAGAAAATCTGTCATCAGTATCACCTGGACTAACCTGTCAGTAATGACAGGTAGTGCAGGTGACACTGATGACAACTGTACTCTCCTTGTCCCTTTCCGTGCAGTCGTTCTTCGGTAATCTTCTCTGGTATCTTCAGCTCCGAGCTCGGCTTGGTGACATCACTGATGCTGTTCTCTAGCAGCAGGACTAAGCAGGGAACCGCAGCAGTGACACCACTAAGCTACGCCCATGCTGCAAGCCGGGCCCGGAGCTGAAGATCCCAGAGAACGAATGCATGGAACAGGACATGGTAAGTCATCAGTGTCATCTGCACTACTTGTCTGTTAGTTAGTGCAGGTGACACTGATGACAGATTTCCTTTAATACAACTAAAATGAAAAATAAAGCATTTTATAAATATATAAAATAAAAAAAATGTCCAATTGTTTAGTGTCTATGGCCGACATTTATCATTGTCGTTAGACTGTTTTTTGTGTCTAGAAAATGCGCAAAAAAGGCGCAAGCAGGGTTTATTTGTACCTTTTTTGTGCTTTTTGGTTTACACATTTCTGTTGACTTTGAGTTGCAATCCACTGATTTTGGCAATACACATGATATGGAAGGGTTTTATGAACTGTGCCTTTGTGTGAAAAGGCGCAAAAAAGGCACAAAGCCACTGAAAAGTCCCTAAAACTACACCAGACCAGACTTAGCTTAGCTTTTTGGTGTATGTGAAGAGAGAAATTTCAGAAAATGTGACCTGCACAAAATTTATCAAATGCTCTGTGACCATTTAATAAATTTGGTGTTCCTACACATTACCAGCACACAAAAAAATGTGTAGAAAAATGCTTCACTAACACCTACAATGATGAATGCTTCACTAACACCTACAATGATAAATGCTTCACTAACACCTACAATGATAAATGCTTCACTTACACCTACAATGATAAATGCCGGCCTATGACTCGTTATGCAGACTTATCTGCTTTCATGGTAAACTAAAAACAAACCCTGTGTAGTCGAATCCTGAGGTCACAGTGCTTTTCAACATTTTACTTAAATGTACTAGGATACAAACTACTTTATTTCCATAGCAACAACATATTTTGTGGTCTTAACTCACACTGGTCATTGTCCCTCAATGGGGCTTAAAATCTAAATTCTTCATAAAACTAAAAGGCACCAATACACAAATTGCAATTGTTCAAACATGTTAACCAATAGTCGGATAAAAGATCTTTCATTCAGAAAAAGGCCTTTCTTTTACAAACAATCTTTTAGAAAAGAATGTTCTCAAAGTGTTTCCAGAATATGCCTAGAAATATAGAGGGGCATTTATCAAAAAAGGTAGAGGTATTTTTTTTTTGCTTATCTCTGTCGCATAAATTGTCGCAAATGCGCCAAAGTAAATTATCCTGCGACTTTTTGACAGAATCCGAGCAAAAGCAAAAATCTTGCTGACCACTAAACGTAGGGAAGTTTGCCCGATGTCACTTTGCAGTGGTATTGAATTGATCATAGCCTAAAAAGTCGCATCATCCATAAAAATACTGCACACGAAAGCAAACTTTTTCCTTGCTTTCTGATGGCTCTTACCTAAGCATTCAGACTCACGCAGGAGAGTCTGGGCCGTGCAGCACAGGAGCCGCCAACCCTGACTCTGGTCCCGGCGGCGTCTAAAGGCTTAGCTTCCTCTGCACCTCTTCCCTCACTGCGAGCTGGCCCCTCCAGCACGATTCTAAGTATTCCTCCTCCAACAGAGCTCAGCACTGGGAGAAGGTGGTGACTTAACCCCACCTATGGTCTGACGCCGTTAATAAACGGCACAACCGTATTGCAGGTGTATGAAAAGAGCTCAGGAATGAGCTCTCTTCATACTGGCTGATGCTGGACATCACCGATTCGTGTGATGTCCGGCATTAACACTTTAGACGTCGTGATCAACATTGATCACGGCATCTAAAATGCCTAAAACATATGCCGGTAGCTCAGTGGAGCTGATCGGGACACCTGCGGCAAAACCCGCGAGGCCCCGATCTGCTGAGGGGACGAGCGGAGGTTCCCTACCAGCCTCCAGCTTGTCCTATCGGCGGTCGAATAATGCTGCAGCCTTAGCAGGCTTTAGTAATGGAGCACCGATAACACTGATCAGTGCTGAGCAATAGGCTCCTATAGCATTTATCAGTATCTGAATTAGGGATCGACCGATTATCAGTTTGGCCGATATTATCGGCCGATATTCGAAATAGCCGATAACTTATAACGGAATATCGGTATAAGTTACGGGCTATCGGCCTAAAAGGTCACAGATTATCGGTATCGGACGATCCCTAAACTGAAAAGTTCCCATAGGGCAATTATTTCTTAATAGTGTGTCTGCAGCTGTTACTAAACTACAACTCTCAGCATGACCAGACAGCCTTTCGCTGTCCGGGAATGCTAGGAGTTATAGTATTGCAATAACTGGAGGCACACTGTGTGGAATTAATTGTCCTATGGGAAATTTACAAAATTTACCAAAAAATAGTAAATATGATTAAATCATACACTAAGAAAATAAAAAAATATTTGTGGGGTGGAATTTTTAAAAAAGCACCAATTTGTAACTTTTGTGGCCTCCTGTTTCTATGCAGTGCACTTTTCGTTAAAAATGACACCTTATTTTTATTCTGAAAGTCCATACGGTTACAAGGATACTCAATTTATATGTTTTTATTTTTTATTTTAATACATATAACTACATGCACATTATGATAAGAACTTTCTTTCTGAGGTGAGTTTTCAAAGTTTTTATTTCATGCACCAAATTTATCAATCCTGTGCGACATTTTGATAAATTAAGTGCACAAAAGCAAATGCAAAGCAAAAAAAAAAAAATAATAATAATAATCGCTTTCCACTAGCCTTACAAAAGAAAGCTTTGATAAATTCTGCTCATAGTTCATTCTTCTTCCACTGTCATTGATCATGAACTGACCATTCATGGACAAAATGTTAATGGATGTGTCTGCAAATCTAAAGTGTATGGCCATTTTCAGATTATTTGTAAAGCCTGGGAGGAAACAGGAAACATGCAAACATACAAATGCCAAACAGATGTTTCTTTTGTGCACATTTGAACCCAGGAGCCCAGTGCTTCAAATTAACAATGCAAACATCAGAGCCACCATGGTCAGTAATAGAGATAACAAAATAATTTGTGTACAAAGTCCACTAGTGCAGTATGTTTTTAAACAAGATGTTACCATGGATTACTGCATGTCACTGTAACTCCAACATAAAAGGAGTTCTCGAGGATTGGAAAAGTTATCCCCTATCCTGAGTGAGGATAGGGGATAAGTTTCAGATTGCGGAGTTTCGCCCGCTGGGACCCCCGCGATCTCCCATACAGGGCCCTGGCAGTCCTCAGAAAAGGGGGAATGTCGACCACCACACAAATCGGCAGCTAACACACCCCCTCAATACAACTCTATGAGAAAGCTGGAGTGCTGCTTTCGGCAATCTCCAGCTCTGCCATAGCGCTGTATTGAGGGGGGAGTGTCCTCCGCCGCTTCATTCGGTGGTCAACACATGCCATCTGGCAAGAGCGCAGGGGCCCCATATGGGAGATTGACGCACCACTACCCCCCACAATCTGAAACTTATCCCCTATGCTCAGGATAGGGGATAAGTTTTCCAATAGTGGACTACTCTTAACTTCGCCTTAAAACCACTTTAAAACGACTTGAATATATTTGTATGTGACACTAATAGTGTAACAGCAGTGTTATACACATGTTTTGAGGCTCATTTCATTGTCAATTCGTGGAGAACTTGGTTAAAGGGGTATTCCAGGCAAAACCTTTTTTTTATATATATCAACTGGCTCCGGAAAGTTAAACAGATTTGTAAATTAATTCTATTAAAAAATCTTAGTCCTTCCAATAGTTATTAGCTTCTGAAGATTTCTGTCTAACTGCTCAATGATGATGTCACGTCCCGGGAGCTGTGCATGATGGGAGAATATCCCCATAGGAACTGCACAGCTCCCGGGACATGAGTCATCAGAGAGCAGTTAGACAGAAAACAGCAACTCAACTTCAGAAGCTAATAACTATTGGAAGGATTAAGATTTTTTTAATAGAAGTAATTTACAAATCTGTTTAACTTTCCGGAGCAAGTTGATATATAAAAAAAGTTTTGGCCTGGAATACCCCTTTAAGTTATAAAAACACACACAAAACTGGATGTGGCGCTGTTCTTTAAAAAAAAAAGTAGCTACGTTTCTGTAATCCCAGGTAGCTTCTTTAAATTGCCAAAAATATTACACTTATTTTCGGATGTAGAAACTTTTGGTGGATCACCCAACAATCTGTCTATAGGGTCTAACAGGTCTTCACCTAAGTAAGTAAATAGGGAAATGCTGTAATGATTCTTTGGCAGCCTCTTATATCCCCTTACTATTCATTAAAGTAGGCTCTATAAAGTTGCCTATACACATTAATTGAAAAATTGCTAAATCTGCTTACTATCTAATGTTTGGGGTCCTCCCAACTATCTGTTGGGGAGAAAAAAGGGTCAGGCATGTTGGATTACAACTGCTCTATCCTACTGATCGAGCAATTGTCTCTCTCAGCTATATCTCAACTGAAAACACGATTGTTTGGCCAAGCCAAACATTCCATGGTACAGGGATCGGGAGTAATAGTTGTCATTCAGCTGACAGCTATTCAAGGTATATGGCCACCTTTAGGGCAAAAGGATAATATAGGTGGCTAAATTCCCCTGCAGCAGCTTCATACATTAGGATAGAGACGGGAAGGTGTATGTATTTTTAAGCAGTTTTGCAGCTTTATGTTCATTTACAAATGTATGTTCAAGCATAGACAGAGTCAACCACTAAACAGGAACAGTAATTATTATTGGACTATAGTTTATGATATTCATAATAAATGGATGGCAATAGGCTCACGATTTTTTTTTTTACTCACCAAAATGCACTCCACTTTTGACTGTATGGATTTACTGCAGAAAAGAAAAAAATAATATTAGTCAGGTTAGATTAATTAGACACAAACTTTTTTACAGATTTTCATAAAGGTATGCATGAACCCACTGAAATGCTTAGTGGCTCTTTAGGCTTCAGGCTTAGCAATTTTTCCTAGACCACACTCTTCCATGGGTTGTGTCTGGTATTTTAAACTAAGCTCTACAGTGAGCTGCAATACCGAACGCAACCTGTAGACAGGAGCTTCCTATTTTTGGAATAAAGTAGTCCTATTAATCTAATACTAAACAACTCAACACTATATTCCAGATCTATGTAATATATAGAGTGAGTGGCCACCAGCTAGTATCCACAGAAAGAGGCTGCAGCTAATAGCCTGCAGTGCGATGCAATAGCACAGCACTGAACATTGTTCACAATCTGTTTCAGGTAGCAAAAAAAATAAAAAATAATTAAAATAATAATGTTAATAAAAGGAAATAAACCCTCCCCCCCCCCATTAAAGTTTAAATCTCCCCCTATTCCCATTTTTCAATGTAAAAATGTAAACAACAATAAACAAACATATGTGGTATCTGTGTCCGGAAATGTCTGATCTATTAAAATATAACATTATTGAAACACATGGTAAATGGTGTAGATTAAAAAATTAAATACCAAAGGCTAGAATTGCTGTTTTTTGGTTACTTCACATGCCAAAAAATGTATAAAAAGCCTTGTGATTAGAAAAATACAAGTGTTCGACTATGTTGACAACTGAAATCCTGCTATTCCGATTAAATTCCCCTCTGCAAAGATTATGGCTAATTTCTTGCAGGTTTGCTAAATTTGAGCTGAATTTTTTTGAAATTTCTAGTTTTCTTAAAACACATAATTCTGCTGAAATTTAAAGCTCCATTCGCTTGAATGGGATTCCGCAGAAATTGAAGACAGGTCTTTAAATTTAGTGGAATGCGGCATTGCTGCAGAGGAAATTCTGTATGTGAATGGGACAACGGAAACCCATTGAAATTCCGCAGTGTGAACATAGAGTTACAGGTATCAGAAGAGGACAATAATAAGCAAACTAATAATTTTCTTACAAAAAGTTAGAGGGACATTTATCACTGGAGGTAGAGCCTTTTTTGGGACAATTCATGAGGTCTGGAGGTTAAACAATTTTGTGTAAATACTCTTTGTGGGAATTTTATGGTAATAAATTTATCAAAATTTGGGAGATCCACTATAAAAGGAAGCCAGAGGGCTTACCTCTGCTTCCCTGGTGTCCATAGCTCTGTGATTGATAGAGCCTGGCTGGACTAGGCTCTATCAATGGATCGTAGAGCACACAGATCAATAGAGTTCAATAGAGTTCTATTGATCTGTATAAGGAATCCAATGATTCCTCCTAAAAGTTTAAAAGAGACAAATTAACCCCTTCCATATTAAATGTTCAAATCACCCCCTTTTCCTATATAAAAACATGTAAACATAATAAAAATAAACATTTGGTATCGCTGCGTGCGTAATTGTATGAAATATTAAAATATAACATTATGTATCCCGTATGGTAAATGACGTAAATGTAAAAAAAAAAAAAAAAAATACCAAACCACAGAATTGCAATTTTTATAATATCCAAGAAAAAAGTTAAAAATGATTAAAAAGACAGATCAATACCAAAATGGTACCGATACAAAAAACTGATTATGGCCCCAAAAAATTAGCCCTCATACAGCCTCATATGCAAAAATATTTTTGTTTTTTAAAAAGCTACAGGGGTCAGAAAATGGCAATACATTTTTTTTTTAAAGTTCTGAATTTTTTTTTAATTTGTAAAATATGATGGAAACTATACAAATCTGGTATTGCTGTAATCAGGCTGGCCTAAAGTATAAAAAAAAAACATGTTAGCTGACCACAAGGTAAATGGCGTAGAAAAGAAAACCACCAGATTTGCTAAATTATCTTTTACTATTTCAATTTCCGTCCACCAATATTTTTTGTTTCGGAGTATATGTTATGAAAAAAATTAAAAGGTATCATTATAGTAGTTATTTATGGCTATTATGGGGCGAGGAGGAAAAAACAGGAGTGTAAAAGCGAAAATTGGCAAGGACAAGTGGATCGTCATGAGGGACAAGTAGATTTTGCTCTGTTTTAGTCCCGTGGACAAGTAGTTTTTTTAATCAAATTCCCACACCCCTGCATTATGATAAATAGGTCCCATAAAAGCAAAACCAAAGTAAAAAAAAAAAAAAGCTTCACAATGATAAATGTCCTTAATTTTTTTTAAGGTAGTAAAATAAAACAAAACCTATATAGGTTTGGTATGGTTGTAATTGTATGGACCTACAGAATAAAGATACAATGTCATTTTAACAAAAAAAAAGTCACTGCATATTTGCTTAAGTGTAGGCGTTTTGTTACATTTTGCCCACAAATAATGCTTGGGGGCTTTGCTGTAGATTATGTGGTATAAAGTACAATTTATCCAGCAAACAACAAGCCCTTGCATGGGACAGCAGATGCAACCCCAATGAATGAAACCAGAAAAATTGAAAAATCGATGCAGCATTAAAGGGGTAATCCGCTGCCCATAGACTTGCATTGAGGGGGTGGGGCATGACGTCATGAGGGGGCGGGGCTATGATGTCACGAGCTGCCGGCACCGGCTCCAGCATTCGGAACAGTTTGTTCCAAACGCTGAGCAGTGGAGTACCCCTTTAAGGGCTTAAAAAAGCTTTTTTTATATGCATGGAAGTCACCCTACAGGTCCCACTAAAGTTATGACAAGGTTATACATGTGAAGCTGCCCAAAAACTTCAGCAGGGTTTCACATGTTCTACGTGACAGATTTATTTTAACAGTGGATCAGGCTGCTTGAAAATATGGTACATCTTTCCACTGTCTCGTAAAATTTTCTATCGTTAAATAGCTGGCCTAGTTTTATGCCACAATTGTGCCAGATTTTTTGTGCAAGCAGTGTAAAGGGGTATTCCAGTGGAAAACTTTTTTTTTTCCATATCAACTGGCTCCAGAAAGTTTAACAGCTGTATAAATTACTTCTAATAAAAAATTTTAATCCCTCCAGTAATTATCAGCTGCTGTATACTACAGAGGAAGGTGTGTTGTTCTTTTCTGTCTGACCACAGTGCTCTCTGCTGACACCTCTGTCCATGTCAGGAACTGTCCAAAGTAGCAGCAAATCACCATAGCAAACCTCTCCTGCTCCAGACAGTTCCTGACATGGCCAGAGGTGTCAGCAGAGAGCACTGTGGTCAGACTGGGAAGAATTACACAGCTTCCTCTGTAGTATACAGCAGCTGGTAAGTACTGGAAGGATTAAGATTTTTTTTTTATTATTAATTTACAAATCTGTAATTCACAAATAAAAATAAAAAAGTAATTTACAAATCTGTTCTAAAACCAGTTGATTTAAAAAAATTGGTTTTCACCTGAGTACCCCTTTAATATTATCTTCTAGTAAGAATGTTTTGCAGTTTTTGCAGTGTAGCTTAGCAAATCCCATTCACAAACAGTATGGATCCTATTGCATGCCGCTATAAGCAGCCAGCGTGCCAAATTCTAATATGAATAGGTGAAATTCATGGTCAAAATCCCCAGCAATGCCATTCACATTGTAGCAGATTTCTATACTAGTTCCACATCATATATTTTATACAGTTTGTGCATACAGTATAATAAAGAGCAGAATCACTGATTTAAGACATATGGATTCACATAATAAAGAGTATAGCAGAAACAGCCACCATAAATATGTCTGGAGGGAAATGTATCTGTCCAAACCCTTCCTGTGTGAGACACTTTATTAGCATATTATTTAGACATCTAGCAGCGTGTCCTCTGGATACCTCTATGCTAATTATATTGTATGCCAACTAGAAAAAGTGGGTTAGGTGGTGAAAGCTATAATATGCGTGTACATGGGCCTGCCTTAACATAGATATATGCAAAGCTTACAACTACATAAAACAACATTTGGAGATCCCATGCTTCACCTACAAGCTAAAGGGATTCTGGCTCTCCATATAATGTTTTGCCTTGGGTAGACAACTGGTTTCCTTCAGACTTGCTGACCTTCTTTTACTGCAAAAACAGCCTGAGGACTGTGAGGGGATATGCTGCGGCCAATTGAAAGATCGTCAAGTCTAGAAAAGTGAATCACATAGCAACCTCTACTTGGCTGCGGCTGTTTTATCTGGCTTGGAAACAGATTTATTGCAGAGTTGAATTTCAAGTGTGACACTAGAATTTCTATGTAAAAATCGGGGGAGCAAAGATATGACCCATCCCTGTTTGTTTGTGACTGCTGCTAATATCACATCTGCCCCCATGGGTGGATCTAAAAACAGACAACAAAGCATGTGATTCTGCAACTAGAAATGTAATGTTCCGGCTATGTTCACTTTATTTTAAAGCACGTTTGAGCATTGAATGTGGATAAGTCTACACTACTGAGGAGATTTATCAAAACCTGTGTAGAGGAAATGTTGACTAGTTGCCCATAACAACCAGATTGTTTCTTTAATTTCGTAACTCCTTGAGGACGGAGCCCATTATAACCCTAAGGACGGGAGCATTTTTTGCACATCTGACCACTGTCACTTTAAGCATTAATAACTCTGGGATGCTGTTAATTTTCATTCCGATTCCAAGAATGCTTTTTCGTGACATATTCTACTTTATGTTAGTGGTAAATTTTTGTCGATACTTGCATCATTTCTTGGTGAAAAATTCCAAAATTTGATGAAAGAAATTAAAAATTTTGCATTTTTCTAACTTTGAAGCTCTTTGCTTGTAAGGAAAATAGACATACCAAATAAATTATATACTGATTCACAAATACAATATGTCTACTTTATGTTTGGATAATAAAGTTGACGTGTTTTTACTTTTAGAAGACATCAGAGGGCTTCAAAGTTCAGCAGCAATTTTCCAATTTTTCACAACATTTTCAAAATCAGAATTTTTCAGGGACCAGTTTAGTTCTGAAGTGGATTTGAAGGGCCTTCATATTAGAAATACCCCATAAATGACCCCATTATAAAAACTGCACCCCTCAAAGTATTCAAAATGACATTCAGAAAGTTTGTTAACCCTTCAGGTGTTTCACAGGAATAGCAGCAAAGTGAAGGAGAAAATTCCAAATCTTCATTTTTTACACTCGCATGTTCTTGTAGACCCAGTTTTTGAAATTTTACAAGGGGTAATAGGAGAAAAAGACCCTCAGAATTTGTAACCCAATTTCTCTCGAGTAAGCAAATATCTCATATGTGTATGTCAAGTGTTCAGCGGGCGCAGTAGAGGGCTCAGAAGGGAAGGAGCAACAATGGGATTTTGGAGAGTGAATTTTGCTGCAATGGTTTTTGGGGGCCAGAACAGCAAAAAAAAAAAACACATGGCATACTATTTTGGAAACTACACCCCTCAAGGCACATAACAAGGGGTCTAGTTAGCCTTAACACCCCACAGGTGATTGACGGCTTTTCATTAAATTCAGATGTGTAAATGAAAAAAAAAAATTTTTTCACTAAAGTGCAGTTTTCCCCCCCAAATTTACCATTTCTACAAAGGGTAATGGGAGAAAAATCCCCCCAAAATTTGTAATGCAATTTCTCCCGAGTACGGAGATACCTCATATGTGGCCCAAAACTGTTGAAATGTTGAAATACGACAGGGCCATGAAGTGAGAGAGCGCCATGCGCATTTGAGGCCTGAATAAGGAATTTGCAATAGGGGTGGACCCGGTTACAAGGATGGGGCTTGTCTCCACCAAAACCCTACAGCAGTGTCTCCCACAGGGTGCCTCCAGCTGTTGCAAGACTCCCAGCCTGCCAGGACAGTCTATGGCTGTCCAGCAACACTGGGAGTTGTGGTTTTGCAACAGCTGGAGGCGCCGTTTAGGAAACACTGCCGTATGAGACGTTTTTCTTTTTTATTGGGGGGGAGGGGGGGGGGGGCGACTTATTATTTGTTAGTGTAGTGTTTTTAGGGTACATTCACACAGGCAGGGGTTCACAGTAAGTTTCCTTGAAGGAAACCCACTGTAAACCTGCCCGTGTGAATGTACCCTGTACATTCACATGGGGGGGGGGGGGGGGGGCCCAAGGGGGGGGGGGGCGCTCCAAACCTTCAGCTGTGGCAAAATGACAACTCCCAGAATGCACTGACAGACCGTACATGCTGGGAGTTGTAGTTTTACAACAGCTGTAGGCACACTGGTGGGGAACCACTGAGTTAGAAAACAGACTCTAGCTCAGTGATTCCAACCCATGTGCCTACAACTCCCAGTATGTACAGTCTGTCAGTGCACTCTGGGAGTTGTAGTTTTGCAACAGCTGGAGGCACAAGGGTTGGAATCACTGAGTTAGGAAACAGACTCTAGCTCAGTGCTTCCCAACCAGTGTGCCTACAGCTGTTGCAAAACTACAATTCCCAGCACGGCCAGACAGTCAGGGATGCTGGGCGTGTAGTTCTGCAATATCTGGCCCTTCAGATGTTGCAGAACTACAACTCCCAGCATGCCTGGACAGTCTGGGCATGCTAGGAGTTGTAGTTATGAAACAACTGGGGAAGAACAGTTCAGTTCGGAGACCGCTAAGTAGTGGCCTCCAAACTGTAGCCCTCCAGATGTTGCAAAACTACAACTCCAAGTATGCCTACACTGTCCAGATATTGCAGAACTACATGCCTAGCATCCCTGACTGTCTGGCCATGCTGGGAATTGTAGTTTTGCAACATCTGGAGGGCTACAGTTTGGAGACCACCATATAGTGGTCTCCAAACAGTGCCACTTCAGATGTTGCAAAACTACAACTCCCAGCATGCCCAGACAATCAGTGCATGCTGAAAGTTGTAGTTTTGCAACATCTGGAGGACCACAGTTTAGAGACCACTACACAGTACTCAATAACTTGAGGGACCACTGTAAAGAAAGACATGTGTTACTGCAATCCTTTTCTGTGAGAAATACTTAATTTTCTTGAAACATTTCAGGGGTGCCAACATTTACGGCCATGACTGTATATAATTTATTATCTTCATGGTTCAATATAGTTGTCTAACATGTCTGTTTAAAGGGGTTCTCCGGCGCTTAGACATCTTATCCCCTTATCCAAAGGATAGGGGATAAGATGCCTGATTGCAGGAGTCCTGCCACTGGGGACCCCCGTGATCTTGCACGCTGCACCCCGTTTAAAATCAGTCCCCGGAGCGTGTTCGCTCCTGGTCTGATTATTGTCGATCACGGGGCCGGAGCGTGTGATGTCACGCTCCGCCTCCCTCAATGCAAGCCTATGGGAGGGGGCGTTAAAGCTGTCACACGGGGCCTCACACGGGGCGGAGCCTTGACGCTCCGGGGACTGATTTTAAACGGGGTGCAGCGTGCAAGATCACGGGGGTCCCTAGCAGCGGGACCCCCGTGATCAGGCATCTCATCCCCTATTCTTTGGATAGGGGATAAGATGTCTAAGCGCTGGAGTACCCCTTTAAAATGTTGGCTGGTTTTGAATAAGTCAGTTCACACAATGCTCTGGAATCTCCGGCGGAATTCTGCATGGAAATTCCATATGTGCAAATGTGGCCTAACTTTCAGGATTGAACTGAAACAGATATAAAGTTATAAACCTGGAGAACCCTTTAAGAAAAATCTTAGCAGTCAGATTGAACGTGAAGCTTTTTGCATACAAAAGAGATTATTATAATTTTTTATAAAATGTAGCTGTCATACACAGAAGAACGCTTTCAAAATGCCCTTACTGAATGTTTTCAGTAAAATATGAATACATCACTGAAGCAACGACACCTGCTGGTTAGAGATTGGAATTACAGTAAGGCAAGACATTAAAAAACATCATTTCCTGATGTCAGCTACAAACAATTTGCATAAATCAATAGCTTAAGGAAATATAAGAAACGGTGTAATGTCTCTTTCCCAACTTATCAGAATGCAAAGTAGTTCTCAATTCTACTAACTTTGTGTAGTTTTATTTTTTGATTATATTTGGAATAAAAATGTCTTGTTACCAAAGACAAGTATTACAGAATTGCACAAAATTTGGTGACGACCCAAAACAAGTGGTGCCCAAGGCAAGATCCTCATCTGTTTTTTAAAGCAAAACAATCCCTGTTACAGATTATGTGGCAGCTCCCCCATCTGATGCTTGATACTCACTGCCCTGCAGTCATCACATCACAAACTAGATTACTATTCAACCAAGAAATTGCTGCCAAATTAAACAGGTTTTCCCGAAGTGTAACCCCTTAAGGACCAAGCCAATGTTTATTTTTGCACTTGTTTTTTCCTCGTCCCCTTCTAAAGATCTCCATGCTTTTAATTTTGCACCTACAGAACCAAATAAAAACAACAAAACGCCATTTTGTAACTTTTGGGGGCTTCCGTTTCTACACAGTACACTTTCCAGTACAAATAACACCTTATCTTTATTCTGTAGGTTCATATGATTACAAAGATACCCAAATTATGAAGGTTTTATTTTATTTTACTACTTTAAAAAACATAACTACATGCACCAAAATGAGTATGCTTAAATTTGTCCTCTCCTGACCCATATAACTTTATTTTTCCACATACAGGGCTTTTTGAGGGCTCATTTTTTGTGCTTTATTCTGTAGTTTTTATCGGTACCATTTTTGTTTTGATGGGACTTCTTGATTGTTTTTTATATACATTTTTTAATGATATATGAAGTGACCAAAAATGTGCGTATGCCAAACGCTTACACCATGGACCGTGCAGTTTAATTAACATTATATTTTAATAGTTTAGACGTTTACCCATGCGGCGATACAACATGTTTTTTTTGTTTACATAATTTTAATTAGCTTAAAAAAAAAAAGGGCAATGGGGTGATTCAAACTTTTATTAGGGGAGGGGCTTATTCACACTTAACTTTTTTTTTTTTACACTTTTTCACCATAGATTTCCCTGAGCAAACTGACAACGTAAAGTCCCTCATTTAGGCACCCAATCAATGTTGCGATCAAAGGTGTCTGAAGGGTTAATGCCGAACATCGGCCCAATGGGCGATTTCCAGCATGGACAGTGGGTCCTGGCTGCTGATAGCAACCGGGACCCATGGGTATGAAGCGTGCTCAGCTCAAGAGTGTGCTTCAAAATGTGGGAGCGGGACCAGGGCGTACCTGTAGGTCAATCTTGTCTAGAATTTTTTCTGCTTATTCAGTGCAAATTTCGACATGTGGCCAAAGATTGGGGCTGTGCAGGAGGAGGAAGATAACACAACAGTCAATGGTTGCACAGTTCTCCTAGTGATTGGGCAGAGAGCTTTATGAACACTTTCCTTGATCTTTAAGGGAAGCAGTCAAAACATCTGGCACTGCTGGATTACCCTGACTGCAGACTATAAGACATAGGGACTTTTTAGCAAGATAATTTCTTGCAAAAAGGTGTGTCTTAGGCGGGGTTCATACTAAGGAATTTCCCAGCGTAATTTCGCTTAAAAACTCTGATGCAGCAGAATCCCAATGCTGAAAAAGGGATTCTGCTGCACAGTCCAGACTTTGAAATCTACCGCAGAAAGAATGATATTGCTTATTCTTTTAAAGAAATACACTACCAATTTCCAGACATTTTTAAGCCATAGGGAAAAAAGTTGTTGTTTTTTCCAGAGAAAATGGACATTTTTAAAAAAAAAAATGCAGAGAAGTAGTTTTACAAATTGAAAATCAGTTCAATGATGAATGTTGGTTTCACCATTTTACTTAGAGTACAAAAAGAAAAACCAATAACTAGTCAGTCAGCCAGACTAGGCAAACATTGTCTGTGATGGGGAAAAGATTAACCCCTTCCCTCAAATGGACATATATATATATATATATATATATATATATACACACACACATCCATTTTAGTATTGCTTTGCCGCAAATGGACGCATATATATGTCCATTCACGAACATGGCGCTGCAGCTGTGTGTGCGGGGATCACTGGCAGGAGCTGGTGTTTACATATCGCCATGCACCTGCGGCAAGTGTCCGGAGCAGAGCTGCACTCTGATCCTGACAGTTAACCCAGTGTGATTGCAGCACTGATCGCGGTGACAGAGAGAGGGAGTGCTCTCTGTTCTCCATTGAGACCCCGCGATGTGATTGCAGGGTCTTATTGGTAGCCATGGAAACCAAAGACCGCCCAACAGCCTCTGGTTACCTGGTTACAGAAGCCGATCAGGCTCTGTCCAAGGCATAGTCTGATCTGTTATGCCTGTCAGTGTAGCACTGTCAGGCATAATATACCGCAGTACAGATCTGTACTGTAATGTATTATATTATGTGTGTCAAATCCCCAAGTTGGACAGTTAAAAAACGTAAATAAACAAATATACACAATCTCCCTGAACGGTGTAAAAAACTAATAGTAAACATTCTTGCCAAATTTATAGCTTTAAATCAATGCTGCCTCTATAAAACAAAAAGTGATCAAAATGTCCCATGTACCCCAAAATAGTACTACTTAAAAAGTCAACTACTCCAGGAAAAAACTTGCCATCACACAGCATTGTAAGTATAAAAATAAAAAATATATAGCTCTCAGGAAATTATGCACACATTTTTTTAAAATTAAAAATAGTTTTTTTTAAGTGTAAAAGTAATAAACCATCAAATAAAGTACATAATAAGGTTATCACCATAATCATACTGACCTGCAGAATAAAATTACCATGTTCTTGATACCACATGATGAACACCGTAAAAAAATAAAAATAATAATTTTGCCAAAATTACTGCTTTTTGGTAATCCTGCCTCACTAAAAATGTAATAAGGGATCAAAATTTCAGACGTACCCCAAAATAGCACCATTGAAAACCGTTACTTATCCTGCAAAAAATAAGCCCTTACACACACAGCTCCAATGGTTAATTTTTTTTTTAAATGTAAATAAGATAAACCATAAAAAAAAAGTATATAAATTTAGGTATCGCCATGATCATACTGTACGGCAGACAAAAAAGAACATGTAATTTATACTGCATGAAGAATGACAGTAAAAAATTTTTTATGGGCAATGTCATTAAAACACATTTTTGATATTGCACTCCTTATGGTAAATAAAAAATCTTTCTAATGTACTTAGTTTAAAAAATTTTTTTTACGTTTTCTATGTTTTATTTAGGTTTACCCTCTTAAGGACGCATAGCGTACCTGTACGCCCTGCACCCGGTATATAATCGGTTCCTTCCCGGCAGCTAATGAAAGCCAGGACCCTGGGCTAATAGCGTGCGGCATTGATCGTTGTGCCGAGCGTTATTCATTCTTAACCGATCAACTTTGAACACCGCGTCTAAAATGAAAGTAAAAGCCTCCCAGCAGCTCAGTCGGGTTGATCGGGACCATCACGGTGAAATCAGCATGTCCCCCTCCGTCACGTCCGATCGGCGATTGATTGCTCCAAGCCTGAAATCCAGGCTTGAGCAATCAACCGCTGATAATACTGATGCAAGGCAATGATCTATGTATGATATCGGTATGTGCAGTGTAATAGCCACTAGGGGATATAAAAATATATTGGTAATTGGAGTAAGCTCAAAAAAATTCCAAAGTCCAAAATAGCGTCTTTTTGGTCACTTTTTATATCATATCAAAAACTTCTGATCACAGCGCAAAAAATGAGCCATCATACCAGCCCGTAAGCGGAAAAATAAAAAAAAAGTTATAGAGGTCAGAAGATGACAATTTTAAACGTATAAATTTTCCTGCATGTAGTTATGATTTTTTTTTAGAAGTACAACAAAATCAAACCTATATAAGTAGGGTATCAATTTAACCATATAGACATATGGACTAAAGATAAGACGTCATTTTTACCTAAAAAATGCACTGCGTAGAAACGGAAGCCACCAAAAGTTACAAAATGGCATTTTTTCTTCAATTTTGTCGCACAATAAATTTTTTTTCCGCTTCGCCGTGGATATTTTGGTAAAATAACTAATGTCACTGCAAAGTAGAATTGGTGGCACAAAAAATAAGCGATAATATGGAATTTTAGATGCAATATTGAAAGCGTTATGATTTCTAGAAGGTGATGAGGAAAAAACGGAAAAACCCTGCATCCTTAAGGGGTTAAAAAAGCTGCCACCATTTACCTCCCATCTCTTGCACAGACTTTGGACTCCTGCTGGCCTGGCAGAAGTCCAAAATCAGGAAATGCAGCCTGGAGTGCTGGGGGGGGGGGGGGGGGGGGAGTGTGTGCAGCCTTAGCCAATCATAGTAGTGCTGGGCGGTATACCGGTATGAACCGGATACAGTTTTTTTTTCTCCCACGGTATGGATTTTTGACCATACCGCTATACCGGTCGGGTCCCTCCCCCACCCTCCGGATGAATTGTAGAGCCCAGCGCGGCGCCATCACTTGTCCCGGTGTGCTTCTGTGTCCCCCAGCTGCGCCTGTCAGCCAGTGTCCCCACGAGCATGATCAATCCCCACCGCTAGCGGGATCCACGTGCCCACTAGCGGTGTCACAAGAATGCAAAGCGCGATCGCTACCATCACCGCTAGCGGGGTCCCTGTGCACACTAGCGGTGTCACAAGAATGCAGAGTGCGGCTCTGTTCAGCTCTCAGGGTACGGGAACAGATTTAAAAGCCTCGCGCGCAGCTAACGTAGTACTGCGCATGCGCAGTACTACACAAATAGCATAGGGCTAACGCTAGGCTCTTAGCGCTGCCTACGTTAGCCCCATGCTATTTGCGTAGTGCTGCGCCTGCGCAGTATTACGTTAGCTGCGCGCGAGACTTTTAAATCTGTTCCCTTACCCTGAGAGCTGACAGGGACGGGGAACAGTGCTGCGCTCGTGCTCCGCATTCTTGTGACACTGCTAGTGGGCACAGGGACCCCGCTAGCGGTGATGGTAGCGATCGCGCTCGCGCTTGGCATTCTTGTGACACCGCTAGTGGGCACAGGGACCCTGCTAGCGGTGATGGTAGCGCTCGCAGGGGGCACATTTGACACCGCTAGTGGGCACAAGGCGGTAATACCGTGATACCTCGCTAATAATAAAAAATACCGTGATATTCATTTTAGGCCATACCGCCCAGCACTAAATCATAGGTCATCACACACACACAAACTGAACTGCTCTGGGCTGTGTGTAGCAGAGTGAGGGAGGACGTTCTCCCCTGTATGGCTTCAGATGATGTCACGCCTGCTGGGTAATGCCCCTTCCCTGTATGTGAATCTGACTGAGCAGAAAATGCTGAGCAATAGTAAGGTAGAAAACTAGAAAATAATAAAAATAAAGGCAGTGGGTGGTTTATCATGAAGGGGGCAGTGAACTGGGAGGATTATAAAATGTAATAAGATCATGACTGATGCTCTTTAATAAAAACAAAAAACAAATGGCAGAACCGATTTTTTTTTTATTTGCACCACCCTATAAAAAGCGATCAGAGTGTCACAAGTAACCAAAAATGGTGCCAATATAAACATCAATTTGTCTCACAAAAATATTTTGAAACCCAAATGGCCTCTGCATCTTGATAAGAGGTTTACAAAATATCCAAAATAAAAGGAAGACCCAAAATCCACACGGTGATCCGACATGTCCTATGTGTGAGTCAGGTAGCACACAAATGCAACATATGGGATATTTCTAAATATGTCCGAATTAGGGAAATAAATATTGAATTGCATTTATCTGTCAGCACCTGCTGTGTTAAAGAAAAAATTTAGCAAAACGGCATATTTGCAAAAAATTTATAAAAATTTTTGAACTCCACTTCCACTTTGCTTTAAATTCTGTAAAACACTTAAAGGGTTAATAAACTTCCCAAATGTCATTTTGATTACGTTGAGGGGTGCAGTTTTTATAATGGGGTGATTTATAGCCGGTCTTACATACAGACCCCTCAAAACTATTCAGAACTGTACTGGTCCTTAAAAGATCATATTTTTTAATTTTCTCTATAATTACGAAAACTTCTAAGCCCCATAACGTCCTAAAAAGTATAAGAACATTTAACAAATGATGCCAAGATAATGTAGACATATTGTAAATGCGAATTAATAACTAATTTATGTGGCATGACTATTTTTCCTACAAGTAGAGAATCTGGAACTCAGAAAAATACAAAATTTTCAAAATTTTCCCGGAATTTTGGAGTTTTTCTGACAAAAATGCAGATTTAATTTACCAAAAAGTACCACTAACATTAACCCCTTAAGGACCAAGCCCATTTTCATCTTAAGGACCAGAGCATTTTTTGCACATCTGTCACTTTAACACCTTCCCACATCACCACGTACATGTACCTGATGACAATAAACTGTCACAGTGCCGCAGGGCGCTGTGACAGTTTATTGAGCTCGGCTGTGCTGCACAGCTGAGCCTCCCTGAAACCGGCCAGAGACCAATCGCAGCAGTTCCCAGCCGGTGATCGCTGCTATTGGTCTCTCAGTACAGATGGACCAATTGCAGGGATCTGGGCGGGTCTCCTTAGCCCCCCTCTCCTATGTCACTGAGACCGCAGCATCTAGGGTAACAAAGGGAGGGAGCTCCCTCTGTCATTGATCGGCACTCTGCAAAGTGAAAGCAGAGCGCCCGTGGTTGCCATAGCAACATGAGCGATCAGTCCCTACCTAAGGTTGGGACTAATCAATCCTGTGCCTGTCAGTACTGACAGACATAGGCATATTTCAATGGAGTACAGATGTGTACTCCATTGAATTATGTGTATAATAGTTAAAAAAAAAAAAAAACAAGTGTGAAAAAATAGTGGGGAAAAAAAAAAAAAGTGGAAAAAACATTTGAAAAAATATAAAAAATAAAATAACATATGTGTATAATACAGCCCCAAAAATAGTCCCCCCCCAAATACATCCACATGTGCCGCAAAAAAATAAAAAAATTGCGGCAGTGAAAAAAATTGTTATAGCTCACAGAATGCGGCGACTTATGAAAAAAATCGTTTTTATGCCATAAATGAACTAAAATATAAAAAAAAGCATCTAAATTTGTTATTGCCGTAATCGTATCAACCTGTAGTGTAACGTTAACATGTCACATGTAGCCCAGAATGGTACCAATGAAAGCATCAACTTCATCAACTGGTACCAATGAAAGCATCAACAAAATATCCTTAAAGGGTAGCTCCCACCACCCAATATTTTTCTTTTGCTAGCCCGTTCCATCCCCCCCCCCCCCCCGCTACGGCACTAGCCCGTTCCCTCCTCCCCCCCACCCCCGCCCCGCATACCCCGTTCCCTCATTACACTTGCAGTTACTGCAGAGTCCGACAGCGGGCATGCAGGGACAGCGGCGGCAACGAGGCGGCGGCGGCGATGTGCGGGAGGAGTGGCCTCCCAGCCAGTGGCCAGGGAGCCAATGTGCTCGCTCCCGCCTGTCTGATTGACAGGCAGGGAGCGAGTGCAGCCTAACTGAAAAAGGACTGATTGCCACTCCAAAATCAGTCCTTTTTCAGTAGCCGGTTTTTAAATGTAAATTAAAACCTTTTTAATGAAAAAAAAAAATAATTAAAGTATATTAGAGATATGTTGTAGTACATAAGTACTACAACATATCAAAAAATAAAGTTGGTGACAGTGCCCATTTAACTAAAAGGATGCCCCAAAATCCACACAGCACGCCTTCATGTCTGAGGCCTATGTGAGAGACACGCAGCGCACAAAGGCCACATATGGCCTAATATTTGCAAGTACGTTGGAATTCGGGGTAAAATATTGAGTTTTATTTCTTTGTTAACACCTACTGTGTTACTGAAAAAAAATTAATTAACCTCTTAAGGACACAGGGCGTATGGATACGCCCTGCATTCCGAGTCCTTAAGGACGCAGGGCGTATCCATACGCCCGTGGGAATTCCGGTCCCCACCGCTAGCCGGTTGGGGACCGGAGCCGGATGCCTGCTGAAATCGTTCAGCAGGCATCCCGACATATCGCCCAGGGGGGTCATTATGTCCCCCCATGTCGGCGATCGCCGAAGATCTGCGGCGATTCCGGGTCAATCGGGTCTCCAGTGACACGGTGACCCGGAATTACGGGCTGTTTGGGGCCGTCTCTGACGGCCCCGAACAGCCAGAGCCTGCAGGGGTGAGGTGGCACTGGTGCCACCTCACGATCGCCCTGATTCGTCGGCCGGATTACCGGCCGACTAATCAGGGCGCCTGCTGCGAGTGTCACTCCCGCACCCGCTCCGCCCCTCTTCCGGAGGACGTGAGCGGGTGCGGGAAGACGACCCCGGGTGCTGGGGACCCCGATCCCCGGCATCCATGTTGGGATCGGGGCCCCAGGAGCGACGGCGGCGGCGAGGGACAGTCCTGCGATGGAGCAGCAGCAGGAGGTGAGTTACAGCCTCCTGCTGTTGCTTAGCAACAGCTCCCAGCATGCAAAAAGGGCATGCTGGGAGCTGTAGTTATGCAACAGCAGGAGGCAGACCACCACAACTCCCAGCATTCCCTTATGAGCATGCTGGGACTTATGGTTTTGCAACAGCTGTAGGCACATTTTTTCTATGGAAAAGTGTACCTTCAGCTGTTGTATAACTACAACTCCCAGCTTGCACAAACGGCTAAAGTGCATGCTGGGAGTTGTAGTGGTGCATCTGCTGGTTGCAAAACTACAACTCCCAGCATGTACGGTGCATGGTGTAAGGTGACTGCTGGGAGTTGTAGTTTGCAGCAGCTGAAGGCACACTGGTTGTGAAACCCATTTTTTTTTTTTACCTAACTCAGTGTTTCACGACCGGTGTGCCTCCAGCTGTTGCAAACTACAACTCCCAGCAGTCACCTTACAACAGCTGGTTTTGCAACAGCTGGATGTCCCCCCCAATGTGAATGTACAGGGTACACTCACATGGGCGGAGGCTTACAGTAAGTATCGGGCTGCAAGTTTGAGCTGCAGCAAATTTTCTGCAACAGCTCAAACTGCCAGCGAGAAACTACTCTGAACCCCCCCCCGCCCGTGCGACTGTACCCTAAAAACACTACACTACACTACCACAAAAAATAAAATAAAAAGTAAAAAACACTACATATACACATACCCCTACACAGCCCCCCTCCCCTCCGCAATAAAAATGAAAAACGTCTGGTACGCCACGGTTTCCAAAACGGAGCCTCCAGCTGTTGCAAAACAACAACTCACAGTATTGTCGGACAACCGTTGACTGTCCAGGCATGCTGGGAGTTTTACAACAGCTGGAGGCCCCCTGTTTGGGAATCACTGGCGTAGAATTCCCCTATGTCCACTCCTATGGAATCAATAATTTAGGCCTCAAATGCGCATGGCGCTCTCACTTTGGAGCCCTGTCGTATTTCAACAGTTAAGGGTCACATATGGGGTATCGCTGTACTCGGGAGAAATTGTGTTACAAATTTTGGGGAGTATTTTCTGCTTTTACCCTTTTTAAAAATTTAACATTTTTGGGAAAAGAAGCATTTTAGGTTAAAAAATTTTTTTTTTTTTTTACATATGCAATAGTCGTGAAACGCCTGTGGGGTATTAAGGTTCACTTAACCCCTTGTTACATTCCCCGAGGGCTCTAGTTTCCAAAATGGTATTCCATGTGGGTTTTTTTTTGCTGTCCTGGCACCATAGGGGCTTCCTAAATGCGGCATGCCCCCAGAGCAAAATTTGCTTTCAAAAAGCCAAATGTGACTCCTTCTCTTCTAAGACCTGCAGTGCGCCAGCAGAGCACTTTTCACCCCCATATGGGGTGTTTTCTGAATCGGGAGAAATTGGGCTTCAAATTTTGGGGGGTATTTTCTGCTATTACCCTTTTTAAAAATGTAAAACTTTAGGGAAACCAAGCATTTTAGGTAAATTATTTTATTTATTTTTTTACATATGCAAAAGTCGTGAATCACCTGTGGGGTATTAAGGTTCACATTACCCCTTGTTACGTTCCCCGAGGGGTCTAGTTTCCAAAATGGTATGCCATGTGGGGTTTTTTGCTGTTCTGGTACCATAGGGGCTTCCTAAATGTGACATGCTCCCCTAAAACCATTTGACGCTCCTTCCCTTCTGAGCCCTCCGAACAATTAACAGACATATGAGGTATGTGCTTACGCGAGAGAAATTGGGTTTCAAATACAAGTAAAAATTTTCTCCTTTTTACCCCTTGCAAAAATTCAAAAATTGGGTCTACAAGAACATGCGAGTGTAAAAAATGAAGATTGTGAATTTTCTCCTTCACTTTGCTGCTATTCCTGTGAAACCCCTAAAGGGTTAAAACGCTTACTGAATGTCATTTGGAATACTTTGGGGGGTGCAGTTTTTATAATGGGGTCATTTATGGGGTATTTCAAATATGAAGACCCTTCAAATCCACTTCAAACCTGAACTGGTCCCTGAAAAAAAGCAAGTTTCAAAATGTTGTGAAAAATTGGAAAATTGCTGCGGAACTTTGAAGCTCTCTGGTGTCTTTCAAAAGTAAAAACTCATCAATTTTATGATGCAGACATAAAGTGGACATATTGTATATGTGAATAAAAAAAATAATTATTTGGAATATCCATTTTCCTTACAAGCAGAGAGCTTCAAAGTTAGAAAAATGCTTAATTTTCAAATTTTTCATTAAATTTTGGGATTTTTCACCAAGAAAGGATGCAAGTTACCAAAAAATGTTAATACTAAGTTAAAGTAGAATATGTCACGAAAAAACAATCTAGGAATCAGAATGATAACTAAAAGCCTTCCAGAGTTATTAATGTTTAAAGTGACATTGGTCAGAATTGCAAAAAATGGCCGAGTCCTTAAGGTGAAAAAGGGCTCAGTCCTTAAGGGGTTAAAATGAAAAATCTACAAAAAAATGAAATTTTTTTTTTATTCTGCCTCCACTTTGCTTTTATGTCTGTGAAACCCCTAAAGGGTTATTAAACTTCTTTAATGTAATTATGACTACTTTAACCCCTTAAGGACCAAGCCCATTTTGGCCTTAAGGACCAGAGCGTTTTTTGCACATCTGACCACTGTCATTTTAAACATTAATAACTCTGGAATTTTTTTAGTTATCATTCTGATTCCGAGATAGTTTTTTCGTGACATATTCTACTTTAACATAGTAGTAAATTTTTTTGGTAACTTGCATCCTTTCTTGGTGAAAAATCCCCAAATTTGATGAAAAATTTGAAAATTTTGCATTTTTCTAACTTTGAAGCTCTCTGCTTGTAAGGAAAATTAATATTTTTGATTCACAAATACAATATGTCTACTTTATGTTTGCATCATAAAATTGATGAGTTTTTACTTTTGGAAGACACCAGAGAGCTTCAAAGTTCCGCAGCAATTTTCCAATTTTTCACAAAATTTTCAAACTCGATATTTTTCAGGGACCAGTTCAGTTTTGAAGTGGATTTGAAGGGTCTTCATATTAGAAATACCCCATAAATGACCCCATTATAAAAACTACACCCCCCAAAGTATTCAAAATGACATTCAGTCAGTGTTTTAACCCTTTAGGTGTTTCACAGGAATAGCAGCAAAGTGAAGGAGAAAATTCAAAATATTCATTTTTTACACTCGCATGTTCTTGTAGACACAATTTTTGAATTTTTGCAAATGGTAAAAGGAGAAAAATTTTTACTTGTATTTGTAGCCCAATTTCTCTCGAGTAAGCACATACCTCATATGTCTATGGAAAGTGTTCTGCGGGCGCAGTAGAGGGCTCAGAAGCGAAGGAGCGACAAGGGGATTTTGGAGAGAACATTTTTCTGAAATGGTTTTTGGGGGGCATGTCACCTTTAGGAAGCCCCTAGGGTGTCAAAACAGCAAAAAAAAAAAAACTAGACCCCTCGGGGAATGTAACATGGGATAAAGTGAGCCTTAATACCCCACAGGTGTTTCATGACTTTTGCAAATGTAAAAAAACAAAAGTTTTACATTTTTAAAAAGGGTAATAGCAGAAAATACCCCCCAAAATTTGAAGCCCAATTTCTCCCGATTCAGAAAACACCCCATATGGGAGTGAAAAGTGCTTTGCTGGCGCACTACAGGTCTCAGAAGAGAAGGAGTCACATTTGGCTTTTTGAAAGCAAATTTTGCTCTGAGGGCATGCCGCATTTAGGAAGCCCCTATGGTGCCAGGACAGCAAAAAAAAAAAACACATGGCATACCATTTTGGAAACTAGAGCCCTCGAGGAATGTAACAAGGGGTTAAGTGAACCTTAATACCCCACAGGCGTTTCACGACTATTGCATATGTAAAAAAAAAAAAAATTTTTTTTACCTAAAATGCTTCTTTTCCCCAAAATTTTTCATTTTTAAAAAGGGTAAAAGCAGAAAATACCCCCCAAAATTTGTAACACAATTTCTCCCGAGTACGGCGATACCCCATATGTGACCCTAAACTGTTGCCTTGAAATACGACAGGGCTCCAAAGTGAGAGCGCCATGCGCATTTGAGGCCTAAATTAGGGATTGCATAGGGGTGGACATAGGGGAATTCTACGCCAGTGATTCCCAAACAGGGTGCCTCCAGCTGTTGTAAAACTCCCAGCATGCCTGGACAGTCAGTGGTTATCTGGCAATACTGGGAGTAGTTGTTTTGCAACAGCTGGAGGCTCCGTTTTGGAAACAGTGGCGTACCAGACGTTTTTCATTTTTATTGGGGAGGGGGCTGTGTAGGGGTATGTGTATATGTAGTGTTTTTTACTTTTTATTTTATTTTTTGTTAGTGTAGTGTTTTTAGGGTACAGTCGCACGGGTGGGGGTTCACAGTAGTTTCTCGCTGGCAGTTTGAGCTGCGGCAGAAAATTTGCCGCAGCTCAAACTTGCAGCCGGATACGTACTGTAAACCTCCGCCCATGTGAGTGTACCCTGTACATTCACATTGGGGGGGGGGGGGGGGGAACATCCAGCTGTTGCAAAACTACAACTCCCAGAATGCGCTGACAGACTGTACATGCTGAGAGTTTTCGTTTTGCAACAGCTTTAGGCACACTGGTTATGTATCACTGAGTTTGTGACCTAACTCCGTGTTTCACAACCAGTGTGCCTCCAGCTGTTGCAAAACTACAACTCCCAGCATGTACGGTGCATGCTTGGTAGCTGTAGTTTGCAACAGCTGGAGGCACACCGGTCGTGAAACACTGAGTTAGGTAAAAAAAAAACTGAGTTTCACAACCAGTGTGCCTTCAGCTGTTGCAAAACTACAACTCTCAGCAGTCACCGACAGCCAACGGGCATGCTTAGAAATGTAGTTATGCAACCAGCAGATGCACCACTACAACTCCCAGAATGCACTTTAGCTGTTTGTGTAAGCTGGAAGTTGTAGTTATACAACAGCTGAAGGTACACTTTTCCATAGAAAAAATGTGCCTCCAGCTGAATTGTTCTGCGATCTGCGGCCATTGCCGACATGGGGGGACATAATGACCCCCCTGGGCGATATGCCGCGATGCCTGCTGAACGATTTCAGCAGGCATCCGGCTCCGGTCCCCAACTGGCTAGCGGTGGGGACCGGATTTCCCACAGGCGTATGAATACGCCCTGTGTCCTTAAGGACTCGGAATGCAGGGCATATCCATACGCCCTGTGTCCTGAAGAGGTTAAGGGGTGCAGTTTATAAAATGGGGTGATTTATGGGAGTAACATAGAGGCCCCTCAATTTCACTTCGGAGTTGAACTGGTCCCCCAAAAAATCAGATTTTGCAATTTTCTGGAAAATCTGGAAAATTGCTACTAAACTTATAAACCCTCAAACATTATTTCACTTTTTTATAATGTTAATCAAATAATAGGAACATAAAGTAGACATATTGTAGATGTGAATAATTATTAATTTGGTGCGGCTTCGCTGTGTCATATGAGCAGAAAATATAAAATCGAGAAAAATCTAAAAAAAAGTTTTCTTTTTCCGCAAAATTATGTTTTTTTTTACAAAAACTGCTAAAAATATCAATCAAAATTTACCACTAATATAAAGTACAATACGTCACGAAAAAAAAATTCTCAGAATCGCTTTCATAAGTGAAAGCGTTCCAAAGTAATTACCAAATAAGTGGACGCATGTCAGATTTTGAAAATTTGCCTTGGTCATTAACCCCTTAAGGACCAAGGACGTAGCGGTACGTCCTTGGTCCTGCTTCCGTGATATAACGCGGGGTTACACGGTAACCCCGCATCATATCACGGCTGGCCCGGCGTCATAGTGAAGCCGGGACCCACCACTAATAGCGTGCGGCGCCGCGCGCTATTAACCCTTTAGCCACGCGCTCAGAGCTGAGCCACACGGCTAAAAGTGAAAGTAAAAACTGCCGGTTAGCTCAGTGGGCTGTTTGGGATAGCCGCAGCGAAATCGCGGCATCCCGAACAGCATGCAGGACAGCCCGAGGGTCCCTACCTGCCTCCTCGCTGTCCGATCGCCGAATGACTGCTCAGTGCCTGAGATCCAGACATGAGCAGTCAAGCGGCAGAATCATCGATCACTGGTTTCCTATGAGAAACCACTGATCAATGTAAAAGATCAGTGTGTGCAGTGTTATAGGTCCCTATGGGAGCTATAACACTGCAAAAAAAAAGTGTAAAAAAAGTGTATAAAGATCATTTAACCCCTCCCCTATTAAAAGTTTGAATCACCCCCCTTTTCCCATTAAAAAAAAACAAAAAAAAACTGTGTAAATAAAATTAAACATATATGGTATCAGCGCGTGCGGAAATGTCCGAATTATAAAAATATATAGTTAATTAAACCGCTCGGTCAATGACATAAAAAGCGATCAATAAGTCCTATCAATGCAAAAATAGTACCGCTAAAAACTTCAGATCACAGCGCAAAAAATGAGCCCTCATACCGCCCCATACGCGAAAAAATGAAAAAGTTATAGGAGTCAGAAGATGACAATTTTAAACGTATTAATTTTCCTGCATGTAGTTATGATTTTTTCCAGAAGTACGACAAAATCAAACCTATATAAGTAGGGTATCATTTTAATCGTATGGACCTACAGAATAAAGATAAGGTGTAATTTTTACCGAAAAAATGTACTACGTAGAAACAGAAGCCCCCAAAAGTTACAAAACAGCATTTTTTTTTTCAATTTTGTCGCACAATTTTTTCGCACAATTTTTTTTTCCGTTTCACCGTAGATTTTTGGGCAAAATGACTGACGTCATTACAAAGTAGAATTGGTGGCGCAAAAAATAAGCCATCATATGGATTTTTAGGTGCAAAGTTGAAAGAGTTATGATTTTTTAAAGGCAAGGAGCAAAAAACGAAAATGCAAAAACGGAAACCCCCCGGTCCTTAAGGGGTTATCCACCATAAGGTGATTTTAGTATGTACCTGGCAGACATTAATGGACATGCTTAGGAAGGATCTGCGCTTGTCTTGGAGCTAAATGGCTATGTTGTGAGATTTCCATAACACTGTGGCTAGCTTTTTTATGTGAACTGGTATTTGTATGACTTTTCTTTTTTGACTACAAATCCCACAATTCCATTTTCCTCCCTCCCACACATCAGCCACCCCACCCATTGAAACAAAAATTAGCTGCATCCATTCAAAGGTCTCGGCCGCATTGCAAGCTGGGAAAAATCTGAGACAACAGTCATTTTGTATGCTGGTAAAAATAAATATTGGAGTGAAAATCACAGAAGAATTGTGAGAAAACTGTCACACACAGGTACAGACACTATATTATGAACTACACTAACTTTACAGCCCCTGTAGCATAGTCAAATAAAAAAAAATCCTGGAATACCCCCTTTAAGGTCAAAACAGGCTATTGAGTAAAGGGGATAAACATGAATAACTCTGGCATTATTTTACTTATGAATTTCATTCAGATTGTTTTTTTGTGACATTCTACTTTAACATAGTGATAAATTTTAGTCGATACTTTGCAAATTCCAAAATTTGATGAAAAATTTGAAAAGTTAGCATTTTTTTTTACTTTGAAGCTCTCTGCTTGTAAGGAAAATAGACAATCCAAATAAATTATATATTGATTCACATATAAAATATGTCTAGTTTATGTTTGCATCATAAAGTTGACATGTTTTTTTGGAAGACATCAGAGGGCTTTAAAGTTCAGCAGCAATTCATTTTCTACAAAAATTTTCAAAATCAGAATTTTTCAGGTACCAGTTCAGTTTTTAAGTGGATTTGAAGGGCCTTCAGATAAGAAATACCCCATAAATTAACCCATTATAAAAACTGCACCCCTTGAAAGTATTCTAAATGACATTCAGAAAGTGTGTTGTATACGTACGCTCCAGTTGTTGCATCTCTACAACACCCAGCATGCCCTTTGGCTATCAGTTAATGCTGGGAGTTGTAGTTTTGCGACAGCTGGAGGCACACTGGTGGGTAAGCACTCCGGTTCTCACCAGTGTGTCTCCAGCTGTCGCAAAACTACAACTCTAAGCATTAACTGATAGCCGAAGGGCATGCTGGGAGTTGTAGAGATGCAACAACTGGAGCGCACATATACAACTCTCAGCATGCCCTGAAAGCCATTTGTTCATGCATGCTGGGAGTTGTAGTTATGCAAGATCTTAATGGCCACAATTTAGAGACCACTGCACAGTGATCTCCAAACTGTGGCCCTTCAGATGTTGCTAGGTAACTACTCACCTCCTGGCTCCCGTCAACAGCACGATCGCCACCTGGCACTGCTTGAGGAGGACATGCTCACATCACAGTTCCCCCGCTCTGCCCAGACTACCATGGGTGGGCAGAGCGGGGGAACTGAACTTTAACCCTCACGCCAGCTCCACGATCAAGAGCCCCCCCAGGCATTGGCACGGAACGCCTTCTGAACGATTTCAGCAGGCCTGCCGTTCAGTTCACCGCCCGGTTACCTGTGGTGAACAGAAATTCTGAGGGCGTACAGGTACGCCCTTGGTCCTAGACAGGTTAATGATTTAATCAAACTCCACTTGCAGAATGCTGCAAGTGAAGTTTTAATGTGGCATCCACCGCCAAAATCTGTTTTCTCCTCCTCAGTTTCTCGAGGATGAATATGTACAGGCTACTGTGTTATTTCTCCTGTATGTTTCTGCAGGGGGCGGGGCATTATCGGCATATCGGCAAGGTAATTGCAGATACCGATAATGCCCAAAATCGTGATTATCGGCCAAACCGATAATCGGTCGATCCCTAGTATGAACCCCGTGCATTTCTACATCCCTGTATGGACCCTGTGACTCTCTGCTTCCCTGTATGAACCCCGTGCTTTTCTACGTCCCTGAATGAACCCCGTGCATCTCTGCTTCCCTGTATAAACCAGATGAATTTCTGCTTCCCAGTATGAACCCCATGCATTTCTACATCCCTGTATGGACCCCGTGACTCTCTGCTTTCCTGTATGAACCCCGTGCCTTTCTACGTCCCTGAATGAACCCCGTGCATCTCTGCTTCCCTGTATGAACCCTGTGCATCTCTTCTTGCCTGTATGAACCCCGTGCATCTCTGCATCCCTGTATGAACCACACGAATTTCTGCTTCCCAGTATGAACCCCGTGCATTTCTATAGCGCTGTAAGAATGCTTACTGTTCATACAGTGATGTTCATGCCTGTACAAACCCTGTACATTTCTATGTCCTCTTTATGGGGCTAATGAACACACCATGAAAAAGCAGAAGCCAGCCCGTGCAGTTCATCCTCCCCATTGCAGCCCGAGGAAACCTGTGTTATACACAGCACACTAATCATATATATATATATATATATATATATATATATATATATATATTATATATACACAGCGTTATACACAGCACACTATATATTACTCAGCCCTGGTTGGGATACACTGGCATACACACACAAAAGGGACTACAACTCACAGCATGTGCCATTCAGGAGTCTTCAGTCTGTGGTATAACACCAGCATGCTGTCTCTGTAGTCTCTGGGGAGTTGTAGTTCACCAACACCTCTATTGTCTTAGTAGTCTACTGTGAGTTGTAGTTCACCAACACCTATATTGTATCTTAGTAGTCTCCTGGGGGTTGTTGTTCAAAACCTATATTGTATCTTAGTAGTCTACTGGGAGTTGTAGTTCACCAACACCTCTATTGTATCTCAGTAGTCTCCTGGGGGTTGTAGTTCACCAACACCTCTATTGTATCAGTAGTCTCCTAGGAGTTGTAGTTCATACACCAGTGTTTCCAAACCAGGGTGCCTACTGATGTTGCATAACTACTACTCCCAGCATTCCCTGGTTGGAAAACACTGGCATACACACACATAAACAGGGACTACAACTCCCAGCATGTGTCATTCAGTAGCCCCCCCCTCACACATATAAATCACTCCCAGTATAATATTTATTCCCCTGCAGTCTATACATCTCCATCCCGTGTAATATGTCTCCTCACACATAGAAATCCACATCCCGTGTAATATGTCCTCTCATTCCAAGCCCGTGTAATATGTCCTCTCATCCCCAGCCCATGCAGTGCAGTATGTCTCCTTCACACATAGCAGTCATTATGGAGGTGAGGAGCTGTGTATGTTCTCTCTCCCCTCATCCGCTCTGTGCAAACTTGAAACCTCCCCGTGATAAATTAGGTCCTGTGTGTACAGAGCAGGGGGAGGGGAGGAGCTGTGTACGTCCTCATTCTCCCCCTGTCTTCTTGTTATGCAGAGCTGCGCTCTCATGCTCTCCATCCTCCAGGAGGGGGGATGAGGGTGTGTGGCTTAATTATCTCCTGCAGAAGTGCGGTGAAAAATCAAACCCATGGCTCCCATGGCTCTGCCCTCCACGTGCGGTGAAAAAAAATCAAACCCATGGCTCTGCTCTCGCTCCTCCCCGCTATAGCTTCGGCAAACTTGCTCTTCCCCCTTCAGGCTTCGGCAAACTTCGGAGAGGGGCGGTCCGATTTTTTCACGGGTTTGAATTTTTCACCTCACACCGGCAGCTCGTGACGTCATAAACCCCCCCTCATGGCGTCACACCCCGCCCCCTCAATGCAAGTCTATCGGAGGGGGTGTGACAGCCGTCACGCCCCCTCCCATAGACTTGCATTTAGGGGGCGGGGCGTGACACCATGAGGGGGCAGGGCGATGATGTCACAAGCTCCCGGCTCCAGTGTTCGGAACAGTTTGCTACAAACTCTGAGCAGTGAAGTACCTCTTTAAATAAACATGATTTAAAAAAATATATTCTTTATTAAATAAACAAGAACAGTAAAAAAATGTTAATCCTCATATTTCAAACAATACCTTCAGTACATGCATTAGGTTGATTAAATTGAGAACTGCAAGGCTAGGCTCACACTACGGAATCTCTGGGCAGAATTTCTGCCGGAGATTTAGCCGGCAGCACTACGACCGCTCGGACTGCATTGCCGTCCCCATAGACATCAATGCATTTTTGGGTAGATCTTTTGGGAGATCTGCTCAGAAATGCATTGACATCTATGGGGACGGCAATGCAGTCCGCACGGTCCTAGTGCTGCTGGCTTGGTCTCCGGCAGAGATTCTGCAGTGTGAACCCAGCCTAAAAAGCATAGAAAACCTTAATAAAAAAAAATACAATGTTGGAAAAGCTTTTTCTCATGCATTTATTCATTAGAAGGGTACATTCACATGTACTGCATCTGCTGGGAAAAATCAGTTGCGTATTCTGCTACCCATTGGCCTTAATGAGTTTGCAGTAAATCTGCAAGTACGGCACTATTGCAGATTTTCTGCTGACTCATTGAGATCAATAGGTCCGCAGAATATGCAGATTTCCTGCAGCGTGAAATCAGCTGCAGATGCAGTATATGTATGCAGTATATGTGTGCAGTATATGTGATGTATATGTATGTGCAGTATATGTACCCTAATTTTTTATTTTTTTATGTTTAACATTAAAGGCAATCTGTTCGTGTCACCCATACTAACCTGTTGGATACAGGTGTGTAGTGCGGGTAACACTGATGATAATCATACTTGCCTATCCCCGATCCATGGTCCCATTTATCTGTTATCTATCTTATTATGGCAGTAGACTTGGTGCATGGCAGGAGCACGCTGAAGTCACTACTGCTGCTGGTTCCAGCAAAGAAGCAGGAGCGACTTCAGCAAGCTCTTGCCGTGCACCAAGCCTGCCGCCATAATAAGATAGATAACAGATAAACGGGACCATGGATCGGGGATAAGCAAGAATGATCATCATCAGTGTCACCCGCACTACTAGCCTGCACTGACATGGATGACAGATTCACTTTAACTGCTAAAAGTAAAATCAAACATAAAAGAAGAAGAAAAGCTATGGCTGAGAAAATACAACAAACAACAAAAAAAAACACATTGTGTTGCTTGAAGGAGAACTCCAGCTTAAAGGGGTATTCCAGGCAAAAACTTTTTTTTATACATCAACTGGCTCCGGAAAGTTAAACAGATTTGTAAATTACTTCTATTAAAAAATCTTAATCCTTCCAATAGTTATTAGCTTCTGAAGTTTTCTGTCTAACTGCTCAATGATGATGTCACGTCCCGGGAGCTGTGCATGATTGGAGAATATCCCCATAGGAACTGAACAGCTCCTGGGACGCGAGTCATCAGAAAGCAGTTAGACAGAAAACAGCAACTTCAGAAGTCAATAACTATTGGAAGGATTAAGATTTTTTAATAGAAGTAATTTACAAATCTGTTTAACTTTCCGCAGCGAGTTGATATATAAAAAAAAGTTTTGGCCTGGAATACCTCTTTAAGCTAACTTATCCCCTATGCATAGGATAGGGCATAAGTAGCTGTTTGCGGTGGGTCTGACTGCTGGGAACTGGATACCTCTCTCAGTAAGGAACGCATGGGGCATTCCCAATTGCTATGTTAGTAAAGATCACTGCGCCATCTCCCACCCGTCCCTTAAATATTATTCACTTCTTCTTATGGCGACGTTGTTCTCAGCAGCCGAGCAGGGAGACACGTCACTGATCCTGCTACTGCAG
The DNA here is from genome assembly GCF_029499605.1 of Hyla sarda. Taxonomy (NCBI): domain Eukaryota; kingdom Metazoa; phylum Chordata; class Amphibia; order Anura; family Hylidae; genus Hyla; species Hyla sarda. The sequence continues at coordinate 150,231,858 of NC_079192.1, forward strand.
AGCTGAATCGATAGACATTTTGGGGTGAAATGATATAGTCACTTAGCCACAGTTGCAGCAGAAGGAGCTGGCTACTGAAAGCAACATTACCAGAAGGAGGAGTGAATAAAAATAAATGGGCAGATGGGATGGGGGGAGGGGGGAGACAAGGCCATAATCATTAGTAAGGGAAAAAAAAACAATAGGAACATCCCCATTGTTAGAGTCTCTACATTAGCATATCTTTATTTTACTTAATAACTCGGCTTAACGGATGGAGATGAGAGATTCCTCATACCTCATTGTGAGGTCACCCACAATACAAGCCTATAATACATTCAGAAAAGTGTGCGTGACCTTGTCAGATTTCTCTTAACTGAATATTGGAGGCAATTTTGCAGCTTATTCTACCTTTCCTGGTTATGTTGGGGTTCATAAGGGCTGGAGTCTTTTAAAGAGTACCTGTCATCAACTAAACTTTCCCTGATCCCCCTCCCCATCTGTCCCTATGCCTATCCCTGTGTTTATTGAGGTTTAAAACACTGTGGAAATACCTTTTTTTATCCCTCTTCATTAGCTCAGGAGCACTGTCTTTCTGAGGGGTGGAAGGAGGCGGGTCCCGGCAGGCATGATGTCACATGAAGCCTGTCTGGGACTCTGCTTCTGCTAGTCTTCCTGTATGCTGCTCTCCCTCTGCAGCAGTGTTTCCCAACCAGGGTACTTCCAGCTGTTGCAAAACTACAACTCCCAGCATGCCCAGACAGCTGTGCATACAGACTAAGTACAGGGGAGGGATGGCAGCCTGTATCTCTCTCTGTCTCTCTGCACTAAAAAGTCAATTCTGAGAACCAGGGGCGGTGGGAGCAATTGCAGAGGCAGTAATTAAGATGAATGTCAGGGGGGGGGGCGCACAGAGCAGGGAGTGCAGTGAGATAATACAATGTATAAGATAACGTGTGGTGAGGGGCAGGGAGAACACAGAGCAGGGGGGAGGGGGAGGTGACTGGCCTCTGTTATATGAGAGGCATGTGCAGGCTTGTAGCTCAAAGCGAGCTGAGAGTACTGAATTTCCTGTGGAAGGACCAGAGCCCTTTCAGCATTAGTCCTAAAAGCTGTACACTTACTATGAAAAGCATAGGAAGCTGCCTGCAGACCAGGCATAGAAGAGAGACCCCTAGTGGCCAAAAGCATAAAATGAAAAAACTGGTATAAATATTAATATTTTTTAATGTGAAGATATATTACAATATGTCTTCATTAATGATTATGAACAACATATTATACGTTTTTGTTGATGACAGGTACTCTTTAATGCTTGTGTGTTTGGATTATGGTTCTTCTGCTAATCTCTGAAACTAATGTACCATATACTGTGGAGATGTAAACTGATAAGTTGCACTGTTTTCTAAAAAGTTGGTGCCTTCTTTGGGTTAGTAGAAACCAAAAGATTAGCTTAAGACCCAGAGATCAAGTGTTAACTGGGCCCAACACCCACCATCTGAACCAAAATGATCAACTTTACAGTATAGATATTAAATAGTCACTGTCATTTCAACAAACTGTGCATATATTAATAGTAAAGGCAATAATATGAAATGTTGTATCTTGTCATATCAAAAGACAAATGCCCCAATGCTTCCTCTACTAAAATACAGCTCAATTTCATGTTGCACAAGGAGATGGACTATCTTGCTCACTGAAGGTTTAGCTTACAAGTCTATGTATGTAGGGAGGGGAAAGGAGGGACTAAAAAGAGTCATAGGCAGACAGAGAGACTGCAGAAGCTAATCGAGAATATTACTTTTCACTAGTAATGGATTTACAGTTTGTACTGCCCAGTAATGCTCTATAATATCTGCTGCTGCTTTTTAGGGTCTGTATAGAGACATAGAAGAGCCGTTTCCTCTTCTGTGTGTGAAGACAAGTGCATTGGAGCCATTACAGAGGACAGGCTTCATCTACTAGCTCAATCACAATTGAGACTATGTCTGCAGAGAGAAAACTGGTGTAGAATTGCACATACAAATGGTATAATGGCCAAAAGCATGCTACCTCCTCATGACAGCTTATTCTGAAAAGTTACCTAAATCGACAGGTACACTAAGGGTGCATTCACACCAAGTTTTTGCAATAAAGTTTCCGTATCAGGTTTTTGATGAAAAACGGATTCCTCAAAACCGTACTAAACGTTTTCACTTCTTTGATTAAAATTCCAAGAAAAAAGCTGTGCAAAGTGAAAAACCGTATGGTGAAAATCGTATGGAACCGTACACGCACATACGGTTCCCATTGACTCCCATGTTCAACCTCTTAAGGACCCAGGGCGTACCTGTACGCCCTGAGTCCGCACCCGATCTATAATGCGGGGCCTCGTCGTGGCCCCGCGTCATAGCGGGTCGGGCCCGGCCTCTAACAACGGCCTGGACCCGTGGCTAATAGCGCGTGGCCTTGATCGCGCTGCCGCGTGCTATTAAACCTTTAGACGCGGCGTTCAAAGTTGAACACCGCGTCTAAAATGAAAGTGACACCATGCCGGTTAGCTCAGGGAGCTGTTTGGGATAGCCGCGGTGAAATCGCGGCATCCCGAACAGCTTACAGGACAGCTGGAGGGTCCCTAGCTGCCTCCTCGCTGTCTGATCGCCGAATGACTGCTCAGTGCCTGAGATCCAGGCATGAGCAGTCAAGCGGCAGAATCATTGATCACTGGTTTCTTATGAAAAACCAATGATCAATGTGAAAGATCAGTGTGTGCAGTGTTATAGGTCCCTATGGGACCTATAACACTGCGGAAAAAAAAGTGAATAAAGATCATTTAACCCCTCCCCTATTAAAAGTTTGAATCACCCCCCTTTTCCCAAATAAAAAGAAAAAACTGTGTAAATAAAAATAAACATATGTGGTATCGCCGCGTGCGGAAATGTCCGAATTATAAAAATATATCATTAATTAAACCGCACGGTCAATGGCGTGCGCGCAAAAAAATCCCAAAGTCCAAAATAGTGCATTTTTGGTCACTTTTTATATCATGAAAAAATGATCAATAAGTCCTATCAATGCAAAAAGCTAAAAAATTTGCCCTCATACGTCCCCATACGCGGAAAAATAAAAAAGTTATAGGGGTCAGAAGATAATTTCAAACGTATAAATTTTCCTGCATGTAGTTATGATTTTTTCCAGAAGTACGACAAAATCAAACCTACATAAGTAGGGTATCATTTTAACTGTATGGACCTACAGAATAAAAAGAAGGTGTCATTTTTACCAAAAAATGTACTGTGCAGAAACGGAAGCCCCCAAAAGTTACAAAATGGCTTTTTTTTCAATTTTGTCTCACATTGATTTTTATTTCCATTTCGCCGTAGATTTTTGGGTAAAATGACTGACGTCATTACAAAGTAAAATTGGCGATGCAAAAAATAAGCCATCATATGGATTTTTAGGTGAAAGATTGAAAGAGTTATGATTTTTTAAAGGTAAGGAGGGAAAAACGGAAATGCAAAAACGGAAAAGGTTAAAAAAAACATATACGGTTTCAATAAGGTTTTTCGCCCGGACCAAAAACCGTGGTAGGCTACAGTTTTGGGTATGGGAAAAAACGGACAAAACCGTATAAGACTCAAAACGGATGCAACTAGATGCATCGTTTGGCATACGGTTTACAATGGAGTGTCAACGCATACAGTTTTCAATACGGTTCCATACGGTTTTAAAATTGAAAAAGTATATGGGAACTGTATTGCCAAAACGTGGTGTGAATGCAACCTAAGGGGGAGATTTATCAAAACTTGTCCAGAGGAAAAGTTGCTGAGTTGCCCATAGCAACCAATCCGATCACTTCTTTCATTTTTGAAAAAGCCTGAGAAAAATGAAAGAAGTGATCTGATTGGTTGCTATGGGCAACTCAGCAATGTTTTCTCTGGACAGGTTTTGATAAATCTCCCTCTAAGTATTAGTTTGTATAGTGTGAATACATTACTATTCAATGACACGATAGGTTACTGTGCCTCCTCCTAATATTCAAGCTATGCTCCGAAAACTACCAATAAAGTAGATGGCTCACACATTGGGGGAGATGTTTCAAAACCTGTGCAGAGGAAAAGTTGACCAGTTGCCCAAAGCAACCAATCAGGTCCCTTCTTTCATTATTTAGAGGCCTAATTAAAAACAAAAGAAGCGAACTGATTGGTTGCTATAGGCAACTGGTCAACTTTTCCTCTGCACAGGTTAAAATAAATCTTCCCCGTCGTATGGATTTAGTGTACTCAATAGTATTTTACAATTCTGCATTTTTAAACGTGCTTTTTAAAACAGGCCTTCAGATCTGAGAAGGTACAGTGGTCCCTCAACATACGATGGTAATCCGTTCCAAACGAACCATCGTTTGTTGAAACCATCGTATGTTGAGGGATCCGTGCAATGTTAAGTATAGGAAGCTGTACTCACCTGTCCCGCCGCTCTGGACCCATCACCGCTGCCCTGGATGTCGCCCTCCATCGCTGTCGCCGCGTCCCCGTAGTGTCCCCGATGCTCCGGACGTCTCTGCTTCCCCGTTATCCTCGCTTTCCGTCGCCGTCATCACGCACGCACGCCACTCCTATTGGATGACGGGACAGCGTGCGCGCGACGTGATGACGACGAAGGAGACCGCCGATGATGGAGGGGATAGTGAAGAGGACGCTCCGGAGCCCCGAGGACAGGTAGGAGACCATCACTGGAGAACACGGGGCACCGTAAACGGCTATTCGGCGGCAGCTGAAGCAGTCAGCGCTGCCGGATAGCCGTTTATGCGATGGCCCCGACATACAAAAGCATTGTATGTTGATGCTGCCTTCAACATGCGATGGCCATGTCGGGGCCATCGTAGGTCAGGGGGGTCACTGTACTGTACATGGAGTCAAGAGGTCTCCCACACTTTCCAAGAAGATATAATTTCATTACTTCTCCCAAAAGGGGTAAGAGGTGAAGAGTGAAAAGTAGGGGCAATCAGTGGGAATTACAATATATGGACGCAGAATTCCATTGAGACAAGTACGAAATATTCTTTGGTAGATGATGATACAGTGCACAAAATAAATGCCACACCATAGGAGAAATGTTATCCTTGCGTTTGGGTTATCTATCATGGAAATGTATGGATTATCATACATGAAACTTCCAACATTTCTTTTAACAAATATCTCAGGTGATGGTGGGATAAAAAAAAATAAAAATAAAAAAAAATAAAACTTTCCCAGACCATGATCACACTTGGCGTTTTTCCAGATTTTTCATGTACATTCTAGCCATAAAATGTGCAAAAAAGTACAACAGAATTTCTTAGGAATTTCATGAATTGAATTGTAAAGGGTGAAATTGGCACTATAATCCATGCGAAAAACTGCATGTTAGAACTGGTATTTTAAAATGAAAAAACGAAAATGCTAAAATGAAAAAACCCTAACGCTTTTTATTTTCCACCAACGAACCCATATCAGGGCTTGTTTTTTGCGCCACCAATTGTACTATATAATTAAATCAATAATTTCACACGAAAATCTGCATGTTTAAAAAGGTCCTCGTGATCCCTATAACTTTTTTATTTTTCCGTATACGGGGCTATATCAAGGCTCATTTTTGCGCCATGGTCTGTAGTTTTTATCAGTACCGTTTTTGTTTTGAAGGGACTTTCTGATCGTTTTTTAATAACAATTTTTAGGGTAAACAAAGTGACCAAAAATATGCAATTCTTGACCATGCGGTTTAATTAACATTATAATTTTTATAGTTCGGACATTTACGCATGTGGCGATACATATTTGTTAATTTTTGTTTACATACGGTATTTTTTTTTTATGGGAAAAGAGGGGTGATTCAAACTTTTATTAGGGAAGGGTTTAAATCACATTTATTAACTTTATTTAGCCCCCATAGGGGACTATTACATGCAATCATTAGATTGCATAAACTGCCCAATGCTATGCCATAGCATAGCATTGATCAGTGTTATTGGTACTCCACTGCTCAAGCCTGCTGAGGCTGACTGGAGTCTTGGGAAATCAACTGGACAGTGAGGAGGCAGGTAAGGGCCCTCCCACCGGCCTTTCAGCGGATCGGGACATCGGGGCAATGGTGCGATGGTCTCGATCATCTCCACTGAGCTGCCAGAAGTGTATTTCTGGCATGCTAGACACTGCGATCAACTTTGAACATGGTGTCGAAAGGGTTAAAGGAGAACTACGGGATTGAAAAATGTATCCCCTATCCTAAGGATAGGAGAAAAGTTTCAGATCGCGGGGGGTCCGACCGCTGGGGCCCCCCCGAGATCTCCCGTACGGGGCCCCGGCTCTCTGGTTAGAGAGGGCGTGTTGACCACCGCACGAAGCAGCGGCCGACACGCCCCCTCCAAACACTGCTATGGGAGAGCCGGAAATTGCCGAAGGCAGCGCTTCGGCTCTCCCATAGCAGTAAACAGAAGGCGCGTGTCAGCCACCGCCTCGTGCGGTGGTTGACACACGCTCTCCATGCAGAGAGCCGGGGCCCCGTACGGGAGATCGCGGGGGGCCCCAGCGGTCGGACCCCCCGCGATCTGAAACTTATCCCCTATCTTTAGGATAGGGGATACATTTTTCAATCCCGTAGTTCTCCTTTAATGCGGGCATTGGCCCGACCGCCGGTGTCCGGCATTAGCTGCAGGTCCTGGCTAAACCAGAAAGGACCGAAAGGATTTGAAGCGAGCTCAGCTCCTGAGCTCGCTTCATAGACCTGCTGCTTGGCCGCGACGTATATATATACGGAGCAGGTCCTTAAGGGGCTAATCTACATTGCGTTGTCATGTAATGTTAAACTGGGACTAGATTGCTCTAATAAATGCAGCAGAAATCTGACAATTTGTGCACTAAACAACTGGCTTACATGATTTGCAACAAATTTATTGGGTATTTTAGACACTTTTCACGCTTCAACAAGGTGGCTTCACTGCACAGTAAATCTATGTTCAGAAGGCAGAATTTCCATGCAGAATCCGGAGAAAAAATTCAGCTCGGAAATTCTGCTACATGAAGTAAAAGGGTACGTTCACAAAGGGTACATGTGAACTTAATTAATATTAGTGTGAACGGGTCTCCGCGAGACCCTTTCACACTGCGGAATTTCAGCGGCGGACAATTCCGCAGCGGAAATTGTTCTGTGCAAAGAAAGAACATGTTCATTCTTTGCGCGGATTCCGCGAGCACTGCATAGCCGTCAATGGTGATGGCTCAGTGCACCTTGGCCCTAGCGCCAAAGTATTTTCGGCAGCGACCGCCATACGGAATCTCCGCTCGTTGAATTCGGCGAGCGGAGATTCCGCAGTGTGAAAGCACCCAAAGGGGTACTCCGGTGGAAAACTTTTTTTTTTTAATTAACTGGTGCCAGAAAGGAAAACAGATTTGTAAATCTTAATCCTTTTAGTACTTTTTAGCAGCTGTATGCTACAGAGGAAATTCTTTACTTTTTGAATTTCTTTTTTGTGTTCTTCACAGTGCTCTCTGCTGACACCTCTGTCTGTGTCAGGAACTGTCCAGAGTAGCATAGGTTTGCTATGGGGATTTTCTCTTGCTCTGGACAGTTCCTGATACAGGCATCAGGTGTCAGCAGAGAGCACTGTGGACAACACAAAAAATAAATTAAAAAAATAAAGATTTTCCTCTGTAGCAAACAGCTGCTAAAAAGTACAGATAGGATTAAGATTTTTTTAATAGAAGTAATTTACAAATCTGTTTAACATTCTGGCACCAGTTCATTTAAAAAAAAAAAAATAAAAAATAAAAGTTTTCCACTGGAGTACCCTTTTGGGTGCTTTCACACTGTGGAATCTCCACTCGCCGAATTCAACGAGCGGAGATTCCGTCTGGCGGTCGCTGCCGAAAATACTTTAGCGCTAGGGCCACGGTGCACTGAGCCATCACCATTGACGGCTATGCAGTGCTCGCGGAATCCCAACTTGGGGGCTTCCGTTTCTATGCAGTATATGTTTCGGTAAAAATTACACCTTTTCTTCATTCTGTAGGTCCATACAATTAAAATGATACCCTACTTATATAATTTTGATTTTGTCATACTTCTGGAAAAAATAACTACATGCACGAAAATTTATGTTTAAAATTGTCATCTTCTGAACCCTATGACGTTTTTATTTTTCCGCATACGGGGCGGTATGAGGGCTCATTTTTTGCAGAATAAAAAGCGGACTTTTTGATCGCTTTTTATTAATTTTTCATGATATACCGTAAAAAGTTACCAAAAATATGCTATTCTGGACTTTGTAATTTTTTGGGGTGTACGCAATTGACCGTGCAGTTTAATTAACTAAATATTTTTATAGTTCGAATATTTACGTACGCGGCGATACCACATGTTTATTTTTATTTACACTTTTTTTGGGGGAAAGGGGAGTGATTCAACTTGTATTAGGGGAGGGGTTAAATGATCTTTATTTTTTTTTTGCAATGTTATAGCTCCCATAGGGGACTATAACATGCAGTACATAAATTGGAGACACTGATCAATGCCATTGCATTGCAATGCATTAATCAGTGTTATCGGCAGGTGATTGCTCCAGCCTGGGTTTCAGGCTTGGAGCAATCAATTGCTGATCAGATGCGCAGGAAGCAGGTATGGAACCCATCTGCTCCGTCCTAGCTGTTCGGGACATCACGGTTTTACCGCGATGGTCCCAATCAGCCTGGCTAAGCTGTCGGGAAGCTTTCATTTTCACTTTAGAGTTAATGCCGGACAACAGCCCGATCAGCGATGCCTGGCATTTGCCATGGGTCCTGGTTGCTTATAGCAACCGGGACCCACCAGGTATGATGCTCGCTCACCTGCTGAGCGCACGTCGTACCTCAGGAGCCGCAGATGGACGTTAATGAACGTCCATTTGCGGCAAGGGGTTAAAAAATTCAGAGCTTAAGATGAAGCTCTGTATCTTTCTTCTTGTTCCCATAGTGCAATTTCGCAGCAGGAGAAAGTGGGCATTTATCAGCAGGCATGACATCACTGAAGCCTGCTGGGGAATCACTTCCACCCCCTCACATGGTTGCAGTGCTGGGATGAATAGAAGACCTCGGGCTCTGTGCATGTTTCAGTCTGTGTTGCTATCAGTGAGGCTCTCCTGTAGCTTTCAATCTGTGCAGCTTTCTGTGAGAATCTGTGGAGCTTTCACTTTCTGTGCAGCTAACGATCAAGCTCTGTGCAGAGAAACACTTCCTGAGTTCGGATTTCTGCCAGGCCGGGAGGAAACCAAACTCACTGTATTAATTGTGCCAGGGAACAAAAACAGAGCCACCTAGTGGCCGTTTTTTATATTACATTTTAAACATATTTATGTTGATAATTTTAAAAGCAAGTGAATGGGTAAGTGTCTACCAATTACACAAGGAACACTATATTAAAAGTTTAATTTGGTGACAGGAACTCTTTTAAAGGACAATGGATGTATATTTACATACATTGCCCTCTCCCATTATATGAAGCGTGCTCAGGAGCTGAGTACGCTTCATACCCGGTGGGTCCCAATTGCTATCAGCAACCAGGTCCCGTGGCTAATGCCGAACATCACCTATAAGGCTGATGTCCGGTAATAACCCTTTAGACACCGCAATCAAAATGGATTGCAGTGTCTAAAACGAGAGAAAAGTCAGCGGGCTGTTCTGGACTGTCAGCTGACAGGAAGGTGGGAGGGCCCTTAGCTGACTACTTGTCCTTCGATCAGTCCCTCGATGATCCAGTCAGATTCAGCAGACTGGAGCAGTCGAGCACCAATAACACTGACAATGCTATGCAATGGCATAGCATTGTTCAGTGTATGCAATCTAAGGATTGCATGTAATAGTCCCCTATGGGGACTAAAATACAGAGTTAAAAAAAAGTTAATAAATGTGATTTAACCCTTCCCTAATAAAAGTTAGAATCACCCCCCTTTTCCCATTTAAAAAAAATTAAATATGTAAACGAAAATAAACATATGTAGTTCCACAGTGTACGTAAATGTCCGAACTATAAAAATATAATGTTAGTTAAACCGTGCGGTCAATGGTGCATGCATAAAAAAATTCCAAAGTCCAAAATTGTGCATTTTGGTCACATAGTATACCTGAATAAAATGTATAAAAAGTGATCAAAAAGTCCTATCAAAACAAAAATTGGTACCGATAAAAACTACTGACCATGGCGCTAAAAATTAGCCCTTACACATACCTGTATACGGAAAAATAAAGTTATATAAGTCAGAAGATGATATTAAACACTTTTTAAAATAAGTTAAACAAAATAAAACCTAAATAAGTTGGGTATCATTTTAATTGTATGGACCTACAGAATAAAGTGTAATTTTTACCGAAAAGTGCACTGTGTAAAACCGGAAGCCACCAAAAGTTTCACCGTAGATTTTGATGTGAAATGATTGATGTAATTACAAATTACAATTGGTGGTGCAAAAAAAAAAAACAAGCCTTCTTAAGGGTCTGTAGGTAGAAAATTGGAAAATATGAAAGTGCAAAAATGAAAAAAACCTGTGGTCCTTAACGACATAGGATGTACATCCTGGTGCCCTGGTTCTTAATGTACTAGGACGTAAATTTACGTCCTTTACATGATACACGCAGCAGACCGGTGCTGGCTTCATGCACCCAGGTCCCAGCTGCCATCATCAGCAAGGGACCCGCCGGTATTGGCGGACATCAGCGATCGCGCTGATGTCCGCCACTAACCCCTTAGATGCTGTGATTAATACAGATCATGGCATCTGTGGCAATGTGGTAGTTTATATGGATGATTGGATCACCTGCGGCGCTGCCACAGGGATCCGATCATTCAGCATGGTGGCCAGAGGTTCATTTACTTGCTCCGGCTGTCATCCCAGGGTCTTCTCCTCTGGTCTGACATCCAGCAGACCAGAGTAGAAGATCGCCGGTAATACCGATCAGTGCTAGGCCTATGCATAGCACTGTTCAGTATATGTAATCTATTGATTGCGATAAATAATCCCCTATGGGGACTATAAAAGTGTAAAAAAAAAATAATTAAAAGTTTTAAAAAAATTAGAAAAAGCCCCCCACTATAAAAATTTTAATGGCCTCTTTTTTCTCATAAAAAAATAATTATAAACATATTTGGTATTGCTGCATGCGTCCGAAATATCAAAATATAATGTTAATGATCCCGTACGGTGAACAGCGTAAACGTTAAAAAAAAAAAAAAAAAAAAAAAAAAAGATCACTTTACAAAAATAAAAATGTATAAAACACAATTAAAAAGTTATATATACCTAAAAAGTGGTACCAATCAAAAGTACAGATCACGTCACAAAAAACGAGCTATCATACAGCCCTGTATACGGAAAAATTTGAAAATTATAAAAATAAAAAAAAATAGAGGGATTTTAAACATACTAATTTTGTTAAAAAAAGTTTGAGATTTTTAATAGAAAAGTATGTAATCATGGGTATCATTTAATCGTATTGACCCACAGAAGAAAAATTTTTTCCAAAATTTAAAAAAAATGCAGTTTTCCTTTCAATTTCCCCACACAAATAATATATATTGGTTGCACCATATATTTTAGGGTAAAATAAGTGATGTCATTACAAAGGACAATTGGTCGCGCAAAAAACAAGCCCTCACATGGGTCTGTGGATAGGAAATAGGATAGAGTTGCGATTTTTAGAAGGCGAGGAGGAAAAAATGAAAATGCAAAAATAAGATTGGCTGAGTCCTTAAAGGGGTACTCCACTGGAAAACAATTTTCTTTAACCCCTTAAGGACCAAGCCCATTTTCACCTTAAAGGGGTTGTGCGCGCTGCCATGCACTACTTCGGAACTCCGCACGCAGCGTCCGGAAGTTCATTACTCCGAATGCTGTGTGCGGGCTTCCGTGTTCGCGGCCGCCAGGCGTGACGTCACGGCCGGCCCCGTCGTGACGTTACACCCGCCCCCTCAACGAAAGTCTATGGGAAGGGGGCACGACCGCTGTCACGCCCCCTTCCCATAGACTTTGGTAGAGGGGGAGGGCGTGACGTCACAAGGGGGCCGGGCGTGACGTCGCGTCCGGCAGCGCGAACATGGAAGCCCGCACACAGCGTTCGGAGTAATGAACTTCCGGACGCTGCGTGCGGAGCTCCGAAATGCAGGGCAGCGCACAACCCCTTTAAGGACGGGGCCAATTTTATTTTTGCGTTTTAGTTTTTTCCTCCTTGCCTTCTAAAATCCAAACTATTTTAAATTTCCATCTACAGACCCATATAAGGGATTGTTTTTTGCATGACCAATTGTACTTTGTAATGAAACCTCTCCTTTTACCATAAAATGTACGGCAAAGCCCCCCAAAAAATTTTTAGGGATGAAATTTTAATGAAAACCACAATTTTGGACATTTTGGAGGGTTTCGTTTTCACACTGTACAATTTACACTAAAAATTACATGTGTTCTTTATTCTGTGGGTCAATACGATTAAAATGATACCCATGGCTAGATACTTTTATATTTTTGTACTGCTTAAAAAAAATGAAAAACTTTTTGTACAAAATCAGTAATTTAAAATCGGGAAAATGGGAAAAACTTACAATTTTCATTTTTATTGGAGAGGGGATTTTTCATTTTCATTTTTTTTACACTTTTTATGTCCCCATAGGGAACTATCTATAGCAATCATTTGATTGCTAATACTGTTCAGTGCTATGCATAGGACATAGCACTAATCAGTATTATCGGCGATCTTCTGCTCTGGTCTGCTCGATATCAGACCAGAGCAGGAGACGCCGGGAGACGAACGGAGGCAGGTGAGAGGACCGCCGTCCGCAATTACAGATGATCGGATCACCGCGGCAGCGCTGCGGGCGATCCAATCATCTATTTTAACAATAGTGCACAATGCTTTTACCGCTCACTCTCCCAATCAATTTCTGTATCACCTGCGCAGGGATGCGTCGGTCCCGCCCTCGGTTTGGTACACACACTTGAAAAGATCTTGCTTTTATTAGGCTATTCCAACAGAAATCACATACAGATAGTGTCTGACACGTTTCGCACCTGGGTGCTTAATCATAGACTGACACACTTTACAAACCACACAGGTTAAAATACATGAAAACAAGGGTCACATGACCCAATACATCATAGATTACAAATTACAAAATATTCAAGGCAGTTGTACGAAAATCCAGAATAGGTGTGTGTATCGCGTTCAACAGGAAAACATAGCCATCCATGATTTAGCAAATCCACTCGTGCCACTTCTTTATAGTAAATATTGAACATGTCGCTAAAAAAAAAAAATCAAAATCGACAAAAAAAAAATTTGTCCCAAATGTAGCTTCATGAAGGATTGACTAATTATCAATATATTTCAAAAGGAATGCTGCTTTAAATTACTGTTGCTATGGGTTACCTCCCATTGGACACAATGCTCACATCCTCATAATTTCTTTGCAACACAACTTTATAAAAATCTAGAGAAACAAAAGAAATAAATTTAACAAATCATGTTGTCAGACAGAAAAGCAGGGCACCTGAGACTACCGTATATACTCTAGTATAAGCCGAGTTTTTCAGCACGATTTTTCGTGCTGAAAACGCCCCCCCCCCCCCCCCCCCTCGGCTTATACTCGAGTGAACTCTCTGCCTGTCAATCCCTTTCAGTGTTCTTCAATCTGCAGACCTCCAGATGTTGCAAAACTACAACTCCCAGGAGGATTAGTCATTGCGGGCCGTCCATTTTCACCGGGGGGGGGGGGGGCTCTTCTCCGCGCCCGGCCACGGAGTAGTGACGTTGCCTTGATGACACCGCACAGGGGAAGAGACCCCCCCCCACCCCCCGTGAAAATGGACAGCCCGCAACGACTAACCATCCCCACCGGACGGTCCCTGCAGCATATATGGCCCGGACCAGCTCACCCTAACTTCCCGCCGAGGGGAGGTGAGTACAAAACAAAAGGGGGGGGGGGGGGGGAGATGATGACGAAGGCCGCAGTGGTCTTCAACCTGCGGACCTCCAGAGGTTTCAAAACTACAACACCCAGCTGTCCGGGCATGCTGGGGGTTGTAGTTTTGCAACATCTGGAGGTCCGCAGGTTAAAGATACTGATGAAGGGATTGACAGTCGGTGATGATGAAGCGGGGGGGGGTGATGACGGGGGGATGATGTATTTCCCACCCTAGGCTTATAGTCTAGTCGAGTCAATAACTTTCCTGGGTTTCTGGGGTAAAATTAGGGGCCTCAGATTATATTCGGGTCTGCTTATACTCGAGTATATACGGTATATCCAAATAAGTTTTTTCACCATGTTAAAAAAATAAAAAGAAATTAAAGAAATGATATCTTGTTTTAATATATTGACTACAAATTTTTTGTTCTTAATTAATTAGTTATTCTTCACGTATATACGGTGTTTAAATAATTAATTAAGAAAAAAGATCTGTTTTTAAAAGATTCCCTTAACAAATCTGAACTCTACAAGAAATATACACTGTATCAATTCATTTATTTAAAGGACATGTCATAATTAGATCCAATCTTTTATTGAGTCCCCTTGGATATCTTGTTTCAAGGAGAAATAACCAAAATGTTTCTCGATTGTATAGTTTCCTCCTAAGGTCACCTCCTCTAGTGCCCCGTTTAACCTTTTTTATTCCAGACACCTTGAGGGATTTTATATCTCCAGCATGAACATCCCTGAAGTGTCTAGATAGCATCGAGATATTGACCCCATCATTGTTGGCATCAGCTACATGTTTCCTAAAATGTGCTTTAAGTGAATTACTCGTGCATCCCACGTATTGTAATTAGCAAAAAACGCAGGTAGCCACATAAACAATCTATTTAGAGTTACAATTAATGTAGTCACGTATAGTGTGTCCGCCACCTGCGTGGCATGATACCACACTTATGGAGATTTCCATGTAGCTGCATGTCAAACATTTCTTATGCCTGCATTTCCAATTTTTTGGGGATATTGCAGTAAGTGGTGTTGGAACGTGGATTGAGATCGTTCCATTTAGAAAAGAGACAGCCACCAACTCTGTTCTGTTAACATCCTCGTGCCATCCAAATTATGTCCTACAAAATATATCCTTTGGCGAATTATGTCACCTGAAAAGGAATTGTACTAATGAGGACAAATTGAAAATAGCTACTAAAGAACTTGGACAAAGATTTAAAAGTAGAGCCTATTCGGAACCGGTTCTGAATAAAGCCTGTAATAGAAAGAATAGACAGAACAGAGTTGGTGGCATACACGAGGATAAAGCAAGTATGAACAAAAGGAGAGAAAAAAAAAAATTTCTTTTGTAACCCCCTATAGCGTCCAATTAAATCAGATCAAACAAATTATTAAAAAAGTACACACCAGTGCTGGAAACTGACCCTATTTTAAAAGAGGTGGTATCTGAGGGAATATCTATAGAATCCAGACGAGGTCCTTCTCTGGGCTCTACCCTATCTCCTAGCTGCTTCACAAGTAACAGTAGTGTGAACAAGGACCGAAAACAAACATGGCTTGAATGCACAGGTAATTGGAAATGCGGGCATTTGACATGCAGCTACATGGAAATCTCCAAAAGTGTGATATCATGCCACACTATACGTGACTAGATTAATTTTAACTCTAAATAGATTATTTATGTGGCTACCTGCGTTCTTTGCAAATACAATACGTGGGATGCACGAGTAATTCACTTAAAACACGTTTTAGGAAACATGTAGCTGATACCAACAATGATGGGGTCAATATCTCAATGTTATCTAGACACTTCAGGGATGTTCATGCTGGAGATAGGAAATTCCTCAAGGTGTCTGGAATAGAAAAGGTTAAACGGGGCACTAGAGGAGGTGACCTTAGGAGAAAATTATGCAATCGAGAAACATTTTGGATATTTCTCCTTGATATCCGAGGGGGACTCAATAAAAGAGTACCCCTTTAAGCACCCAGGTGCGAAACGCGTCAGTCACTATCTGTATGTGACTTCTGTTGGAATATCCTAATAAAAGCATGATTTTACCTGCACACCTTGCGCTGGACGATCCTTTCTTTTCATCTATTTTAACATGCGCATTGCCGCAGATGCCGGATGTCGGCTGATAGCAGTCGGAACCTGCTGTGTATGACACGAGCACCGCTCCGATGCTCACGGTCATACACAGGACGTAAATGTACGTCCTGGTGCGCGAAGTACCGCCAAACCAGGACGTATAATGGTCGTTAAGGGGTTAAATCAACTGGTGCCAGGAAGTTAAACAGATTTTTAAATTACTTCTATTTAAAAATCTTAATCCTTGCAGTAATTATCAGCTGCTGTATGATCCACAGGAAGTGCTTTCCTTTTTGAATTTCCTTTTCTGTCTGACCACAGTGCTCTCTGCTGACACCTCTGTCCATGTCAGGAACTGTCCAGGTTTGCTATGGGGATTTGCTCCTGCTCTGGACAGTTCCAAAAATGGACAAAGGTGTCAGCAGAGAGCACTGTGGTCAGGCAGAAAGAAAATCCCCAAAAAAAGAACTTCCTGTGGAGCAAATAGCAGCTAATAAGTACCGGAAAGATTAAGATTTTTCAATAGAAGTAATTTACAAATCTGTTTAACTTTCTGGCAAAAGTTGATTTAAAAAAAAAAGTTTTCCAGCGAAGTACCCCTTTAACCCCTTAAGGACTCAGCCCATTTTGGCCTTAAGGACTCAGACAATTTAATTTTTACGTTTTCATTTTTTCCTCCTCGCCTTCTAAAAATCATAACTCTATTATATTTTCATCCACAGACTAGAATGAGGGCTTGTTTTTTGCGCGACCAGTTGTCCTTTGTAATGACATAACTCATTATATCATAAAATGTATGGCGCAACCAAAAAACACTATTTTTGTGGGGAAATTAAAACGAAAAACGCAATTTTGCTAATTTTGGAAGGTTTTGTTTTCACGCCGTACAATTTATGGTAAAAGTGACATGTGTTCTTTATTCTTAGGGTCAATACGATTAAAATGATACCCATTATTATATACTTTTATATTATTGTTGCGCTTAAAAAAAATCACAAACTTTTTAACCAAATTAGTACGTTTATAATCCCTTTATTTTGATGACCTCTAACTTTTTTATTTTTCCGTATAAGTGGCGGTATGGGGGCTCATTTTTTGCGCCATGATCTGTACTTTTTTTTTATACCACATTTGCATATAAAAAACTTTTAATACATTTTTTATAATTTTTTTTTTTAATAAAATGTATTAAAAAAGTTGGAATTTTGGACTTTTTTAATTTTTTTTCGTTCACGCCGTTCACCGTACGGGATCATTAACATTTTATTTTAATAGTTCGGACACTTACGCACGCGGCGATACCAAATATGTCTATAAAAAATGTTTTTTACGCTTTTTGGGGGTAAAATAGGAAAAAACGGACGTTTTACTTTTTTATTGGGGTAGGGGATTTTTTCACTTTTTTTTTTACTTTTACTTTTACATTTTTTTACATTTTTTTTTACACTTGAATAGTCCCCATAGGGGACTATTCATAGCAATACCATGATTGCTAATACTGATCTGTTCTATGTATAGGACATAGAACAGATCAGTATTATCGGTCATCTTCTGTTCTGGTCTGCTCGATCACAGACCAGAGCAGGAGACGCCGGGAGCCGCACGGAGGAAGGAGAGGGGACCTCCGTGCGGCGTTATGAATGATCGGATCCCCGCAGCAGCGCTGCGGGCGATCCGATCGTTCATTTAAATCGCGAACCGCCGCAGATGCCGGGATCTGTATTGATCCCGGCACCTGAGGGGTTAATGGCGGACGCCCGCGAGATCGCGGGCGTCGGCCATTGCCGGCGGGTCCCTGGCTGCGATTAGCAGCCGGGATCAGCCGCGCATGACACGGGCATCGCTCCGATGCCCGCGGTTATGCTTAGGACGTAAATGTACGTCCTGGTGCGTTAAGTACCACCTCACCAGGACGTACATTTACGTCCTGCGTCCTTAAGGGGTTAAGGCCAAAATGGGCTAAAGGGATCCAAAGGATCCGTACAGCACCCGCATTCTATGCAGGGCTGCTTCTCCAGTCTCGGAAACTTCTGTGTTTTTCCCAGACTGGAGACGTGACATCACGCCATGCCCCCTCCATTCATGTCTACGGGAGGGGGCGTGGCGGTTGTTACACCCCCTCCCATAGACATGAATGGAGGGGGCATGGTGTGACGTCTCCAGTCTCGGAAACACAGAAGTTTCTGAAACTGGAGAAGCTGCCCCGAATAGAACGCGGGTGCTGCACGGATCCTTTGGATCCCTTTAACCCTTAAGGACACAGCCCATTTTGGCCTTAAAGGGATACTTCGCTGGAAAACCTTTTTTTTAAATCAACTGTTGCCAGAAAGTTAAACAGATTTGTAAACTTTCTGGCGATCGGAAATAGGGGATATGATGTATTTGGCTGGAATAAAAAGGCCTCTGAAAAATGAAAGAATCAACCTGGTTGCTATGGGCCACTGCTCCACTGTTCCTCAGCACATTTTGATAAATCTCTCTCCATGTGCCCAAATTTGTACCAAAATTGTGGTGCAAAAATTTGTTTACAACAAATTTGTTGTAAACTTAGGCAAGACAGTCTAGAGAGGCACCAGACTTACAAACAGCATGATACGCTGTAATAAATCTGGCACGTTTTTAGAGTGTCTACTCTAGGAATTAGTCAGTATTAGTAAATCTGCCCCAGTGTCTTTGAAAATACACATTACAGCTCAATTATGTGTGTGAAGTGGAGCCAGGACAAATAGCGGTCAACTTAAAGTTCTTTAAAGAACTAGATAGCTTAAAAAGCTGCCGTATCATTGGATTCCTTGGGTCAAAATAAAAATGAATGATGTAGACCAATGAACATACTACAAGGGCTAGATTCTACTTAGGAAATATGAAGAAAATTTCCTCCTTGAAATTTTCTTGCAGAATTCAGCTTTCTGCTACATAGTAAAATGAATGTGCAAAATTTGGTGTGGAAATACAAAGCCCCATGAACTTCATAGGATTTTACTTGAGAATTCTGCCAAAAGAATGGAAATGTCAATACTCCCAGCAGAATATGGATTCAGAATGGAAATTCCTGCAAGTGAAAACTTGCAAAAGTTGAAACCGTGCAAAATTTAATGCGGAGTCTGTGTCAAATTCCTTGCGGATCCTGCCCGAACTTCTTTAGTGTATACTAGCCCGAAAAGGGATTTCTCTGTAAGCTGCTGGTTTTCTTCATTGCAGGAAAAACATACTGAAACACTACAACACATCAATATCCCAACATCATTTTGATAAGCCATAAATATCTAATCCTAATTAAGCATATTATTCATTAAATGTTGTACAACTTTTGGATAGAGAGTGTGATAAAAACAACAAGACTTCTCATTCGGAAGCCGCTGTGCTCAGTTCCGGGTGTTATTTTGAGCTGTATTCCTATGCACAGTTATAAACACGACAGTAACAGGATTGGGTTTTTTTAAGAACTATCTGTAACCAAATAAGTTCTTGTGACCAAAGAGGTTTGGTTATCTTTAGCACCACCCTGTCCTTATCATGTGTTCAATTAATGGCTGGAAGGTAAAGCAAGGGGGTTCAGGCTGTGTGCCACACAATGCTAGATGGACACTGACATCTGAGCAAAGCAAGTGGCAGGACATCAATCCTCAATGTAAAATTATACTGCGGCGTCTTCCAAGGTGAAATGTTATTAATAAAGCTTTTTCCTAGAGAAAGATTTACGTACAGCAATTACTTTTTACTTGTAATCTATTTTGTAATATACACCAGTTTCAGGCCACCAGCAAAGTAAACAGTGGGTGCTTTCAAGGCTTCATACAGGGACATGTATGTATGTATGTGTATACTGAAGCATGCAGTACAGTGGTCTCAAACTGTGGCCCTCCAGATGTTGCAAAACTTCAACTTACAGCATGCAAGTTTTACAACATCTGGAGGGCCACAGTTTGAGACCACTGATGTAGTACATGTATGTGTTAACAGTATTATCAGTGGTTCACGTGGGTATACCACCTAACGTTGGGGTCCCCCGTGATCTTTCACTAAGCACCCCGCTATCATCAGCCCCCGGAGCATGTTCGCTCCGGGTCTGATGACTGCCGATCACGGGGACACGGCTCCGCCCCAGTGTGATGTCATGCTCCACCCCCTCATTGCAAGCCTATGGGAGGGGGCATGACAGCTGGGGTGCTGCGTGAAAGATCACAGGGGTCCCCCCGCGATCAGGCATCTTATCCCCTATCCTTTGGATAGGGGATAAGATGTCTTAGTACCCCATTAAGGAAAACACTACATTATTTTCACCCAAAACACCTGTGTGCTCTATAGTCAGCCACTAACATGAAATGTACGACCCCCTTAGCTTTCCCTGGCAATCGGTACTGATTGACTGGAACTATAAGGCTATGTTCACACGGCAGAATTTTCCTGTGGAATTCCGCACAGAGATTCCACAACAACAGAATCCCATTGAATTTAATGCACCGGAAACATCTGGTGCGGAAATTCAAATTCTGGTTACCGCAGAAAGAATAGACATGTCTATTGGTTCTGCGGACTCTGCACGAAATGCATTGCCGTCTATGAGATGGAGAATTTCCAAGCAATCCTAGCGCCGGCACGCCATGCTGTCATTCTGTATTCAGGGGCACGTATGAACATAGCTTAAAGGGTACCTTTCATCAAAAAAACTTTTGATATATTATAGGTTAATGTATGCAGAATAACTTTCCAATAGCATGTTATTAAAACATATGCTTTCTTTCTATTTAATTTTTCACTTTGAAAAAATGACCACTAGGGGTCTCCCTACCAGCCCATTTTTTTATAGATTTTAGACTCATGCTGGAGTCCTAAATCTCAGACTGCAGCCGGGACACAGACAAACTCACCACTGCTCACTGCCAGGGAGCAGTGTTGAGCTTGTCTGTGTCCCGGCTGCAGTCTGAGATTTAGGACTCCAGCATGAGTCTGAAATCTATAAAAAAAAAAAAAAAAAAAAAAAAAAAAAAAAAAAAAAAAAAAAAGGACTGGTAGGGAGACTCCTAGTGGTCATTTTTTTTCAAAGCGGAAAATTAAATAGAAAGAAGCATATGTTTTAATAACTTGCTATTGGAAAGTTATTCTGCATACATTAATATATAATATATCAAAAGTTTTTTTTTGATGAAAGGTACCCTTTAAGGGGAGATTTATCAAAACCTGTGCAGAGGAAAAGTTGATTAGCTGCCCATAGCAACCAATCAGATCCCTTCTTTCATTTTTAAAAAGGCCACTGAAAAATAAGGGAAGCAATCTGATTGGTTACTATGGGCAACTGGTCAACTCTTTCTCTGCACATGTTTTGATTAATCCATAGTTTTCAGCGAATCACTCGGTCAATGTAAACAGTCTGGTATTATTTTCTTTTCCCTATACCGATCAAATTACATGGGTCAGAGTAACAGCTTTTCAGAAGACTGGCCATATCCTGGAGGTCTCAACCAGGGTTTATATTAAACTACATATTACAGCCTAAGAGCCATTCACATGGCGGAATTTTCAATCTGGTGAAAAAATTCTGACGAGAAATAAATGCCGTAGCAGCAGCCTCCCATTGTTTTCAATAGGTTTCTGCTGCACCATGCACACAGCAGAATTTCCGCAGAAAATTTAAATTCTGGACTCCATGGAAAGAATGAACATGTTAATTTGTGCTGCAGAATCCGCTCAAAAATTCATTGCGATCTACGAAGATGGTGCATTTGCCATCAGTCTTAGCATGTTTGGAATTTTTTTGTGGCAGATAATCCGCTAAATGTCATTGATCCATCCCTGCCTCTCTGGCCACATTATGCCATTACAGAGCTGGAGGGGCTGTAATTCACTGATGGGTGGAGATTTAGCCAGAAGACAGGCGAAGCGGGGTGTCTGCAAATAAGTAGGCTAAACCCCTTAGTCCATGTTTACATGTCGGAATTTCCGTGCCGGATTCCACATTGGATATCAACATGGAGATTCCACTGCAGCAGAGTCCCGTTAAATTCAATGGGATTCTGCTGTGCTGTGCACACAGCACAATTTCTGTGCCAGATGTTTCCGGCATTGGAAATTCCGTTTCACGTATCCTCAGAAAGAATGAACCTATTCATTCTTTCTGTGGACACTGCACAGAATGCATAGCCATCAATGAGACAGCACATTCCTGTGTGGTCCCAGTTTGCGGAATGTCTGCACTGAGATTTTCTGTGCGGACATTCCGTAGTGTGAACATAGCCTTAGATCTATGGATCAACACAGTTCCTGACAGAGAAGTATATGGCAGCAGAAAGCAATGTGTCAAATATAAAACTACACAACTTCCAGGGATTCATGAGCACTAGAAGCATTTGAATTTTGTTATAAAGGTAAACTAACATCCTGTATAACTTTTTAGGATATTTTAAATGAAAAGCATTAAAATCACTTATACCTTTAGGCAGGCGAATGTTTTCTTATAAGACAAACAAACAGTATTTTTTCTATAGTCAGAAATGAGAAGCAAGTGGACATAGGGCAGAGCCCATCATCTCAAGCGCTTAGCATTTCCCTTCCCATATTGCTGCTTGTCTCCACCTCCTGCATTTGATTGACAGCCTCTTTGACGTGCACAGTAGGGGATAGAAATGTTGGGAACTCAAGGCTTCCAGTCCTGCAATGTAGGCACATATACCATGATGTAGAAAAGAATAAAATTTTCTTTGGCAAACAATTTGCTAATGTTAGTAATGTAAACACCACAACATAACTAGCATACAAGAATCACCCCAGTATAACTACTATAATGACTTGTGTTCACAAAAGGTTCCAAACATACGTGTCCCTGACATATGTCAGTATATCCTTTTTTTAATTTAATGCAATAGATAACCCCATTACAGTGGAATATGCAGCCTTCCAGTGAAGATATACATCAGGAGAACCTCCCAATGTAGGCTCCAAGAATGACGTGAACAGAACCTAAGTGTGAGAATTTGACTAAAGAAAAGAAATATAGTGCCTTGACCACTGTCATTCAGCACCAAATAACATAAAATTTCAGTTTAGCAGTTTTTTTTTATTTTCATGGCTAGCATTAACCAGGAGGAATAAAAACACTTGGACTGTTTTAATACCAAGTCAGTAAGTGGGCATTTTGTGCATGTACCCAAAGTGCCGCTAATCAAGAAAGCTTTAGTAGCAGTGATGTCTGCTTCCAAGTCTAGACTGTTAATTCATCCATGGGTAAAGACATCTGATGTTATTTCTGTATTTTTTTTTTTTATTCATCATGACTGGGGATTGCATCCAAGTGACATGCAAGATATATTTGGACTAGACAAATAAACAAAGTTTAGAGCTAGCAATAAACTGCCCAGATTAGACTACGTTCACACAGCCATTGTCCCACATTCATATTTTCTCAGTTTTTCCTCCTAAACCGACCAATCTAACAACGGATGCAAACTGATGCAAAGGGATGCCATTTAGTGGCATCCGTTTGCATCAGTTTTTCATTTGTTAGTATCAGCCGTCTGCAGAATCCTGCAGCCAGGACTACTACTACTTCTCCCATCATGGAACAGATTCTTTTCCATTACGCGAGTAGTAGTTCCCTGGCTGCGAGAGTCTGCAGGTGGCTGGAGAGGCTACATTAGTGTTTGTACTACCCCCATCATGGAACAGAGCATGTTCCGTGTTGGGGGTAGTAGTAGTAGTACCGGGGATAAGGGATTGATCACACCAGGTCTCACCTCTGAGACCTGATGCCATCAGCAGTTATAAATCATTGGAGTGGGCAGCATGCGCCACTTCCCTGCGATGTATATACTATTGTGTAAACTTTCATTATTAAATCCCGCCGGGAGCCCTGAATGGTTAGCACTAAGAAGCCATTCAGGGCCCCGGGCGGGGTTTTGAAACTACTACTTTGTCCCCAAAATCTATGACCCCATGCATGTTTTTAATAATTCATTGACCCCAGTGTCTTTATAATAATTCATTGGCCCCAGAGTGCTTGTTCCCCCTCCCGCTGCCTGCTCCTCGTCTTCTTTGAGCAGGGCAGCAGCGAGACATGTCGGGAACAGACGGCAGTGAATGAATGAAGCAGACATGTCCTGCATGTAGGCTTCATTCATTCATCCATCCATTGTCGCTGCCTGACATGTCCCCGCTGCTGCCCTGCTCCTAGTGCAATCAGCGCACCACCGGGACATGTCTATTCTCTGCTGCTTATCTCCATACCCGACGGAGATGAGCAGCAGAGAATAGACAGGTTCTACGGCACTAAACTGGGAACCGTCTATTCTCTACTGCTCATCTCCGTCGTGTACGGAGGTAAGCAGCAGAGAATGGACATGTCCCGGCGGTGCGCTGATTGCCCTAGGAACAGGGCAGCAGCAGGGATATGTCGAGCAGCGGCGGTGAATGGATGAAAGAATGAATGAAGCCTACATGCAGGACGTGTCGGCTTCATTCATCATTCACTGTCGCCGGTTTCCAAAAAGATGAGGAGCAGGCAGCGGGAGGGGGAATAAGAACTCTGGGGCCAATGAATTATTATAAACACACTGGGGCCAATGAATTATTATAAACATGCATGGGGGCATAAATTTGGGGTAAAAAATAGTAGTTTAACCCTTTAAGGACGAAGCCGATTTTATTTTAGCGTTTTCGTTTTTTCCTCCTCGCCTTCTAAAATCCATAACTTTTATAGTTCCATCTACAGACCCATATAAGGGCTTGTTTTTTGCGTGACCAATTGTACTTTGTAATCAAATTTCTCATTTTACCATAAAATGTACAGCGAACCCAAACTAATTTTTTTTAGGGAGGAAATTTTGCACATTTTGGAGGGTTTCGTTTTCACACTGTACAATTTACAGTAAACATGACATATGTTCTTTATTCTGTGGGTCAATAAGATTAAAATGATACCCAGGGCTAGATACTTTTTTTTTTTTTAAGCGGTAGAAAAATATAAATCTAAAAACTTTTTGTTCAAAATCAGTAATCTAAAATCGCCCTATTTTGACCACCTATAACTTTTTAATTTTTTTATATATAGGGCAGTATGAGAGCTAATTTTTTTGTGCCGTCATCTGTACTTTTTATCGATACCACATTTGCATATATAAAACTTTTATATCATTTTTTATAAAAAAAAATTGGTATAAAATGTGACAAAAAAAGCTGCATTTTTGAACATTTGTAAAAAAAAATTACGTTTACGCCGTTCACCGTACGGGATCATTAACATTATATTTTGATAGTTCGGACATTTACACACGCGGTGATACCCAATATGTTTATTTTAAAAAATTACGCTTTTTGGGGGTAAAATGGGAAAAACTGACAATTTTCATTTTTATTGGGGGAGGGGATTTTTCACTTATTTTTTTTACATTTTTTTTCAACTTTTTTTGTTTTTTCTTACACTTTTTATGTCCCCATAGGGGACTATCTATAGCAATAATTTGATTGCTAATACTGTTCAGTGCTATGCGACCTCAGACCAGAGCAGGAGATGCCGGGAGACAGACAGAGGCAGGTGAGGGGACCTCCGTCCACCATTACAGATGTCACGACCACGGTGCTCTCTGCTGACCTCTGCTGTCCATTTTAGGAACTGTCCAGAGCAGGAAAAAATCCCCATAGTAAACATATGCTTCTCTGGACAGTTCCTAAAATGGACAGCAGAGGTCAGCAGAGAGCACTGTGGTCATGACATAAGAGAAATCCAAAAAGAAAACCATTTCCTCTGTAGTATACAGCCCCTCTAAGTACTGGAAGGATTACGATTTTTTAATATAAGTAATTTACAATTCTGTTTAACTTTCTGGCACCAGTTGACTTAAAAAAAAAAAAAACCTTTTCCACGGCAGTACCCCTTTAATGCAGCTAAATATCCACAATAGATGATTTTGACCTCAAAGCCACAGCTGGAAACATGGTTGTAGCCCTCCTGTGTGAATGTACTCTTAGGGAACGTTCCCACCTGGTGTATACGAAGCATATTTCATGCTGCGTAAAATCTGCAGCAGCAGCGGGAAAAACGCTGTGTATCCCTCACTCATCACACAAACAAGGCTTTCCGGCGGCGGCCCTTTGTGTGTAGTGAGTTGTGGAGGCGTCACAGTCACGCCGGCACACGGCCCCGCCTCCAAAACTCACTGCACACAAAGGTTTGCCGCGGGAAAGCCTTGTGTGTACGGTGAGCGAGGGATATGCAGCATATTTCCCGCTGCTGCTGCAGATTTTACGCAGCGTGAAATATGCTGTGTTTACGCCAGTTGATAGCATAAAGCCTTCCTGTAAAAACCTAAGAGTGGTGGAGTGAATGCATAAAAAGCCTAATTGGTGTATTTATTGATATCAGATCTCAAGAAGTATAAAAGAGGCGTCAATAAATCCCCTGTTCTCAGCTGACCTTGTCCCAATTTACACTGCAAAAAAAAAAAAAAAAAAAAATCATCATAATTTACAAAAATTTTTAAAAATCTGAAAATGTGTCTAATTTCTTGCCACAGGGTGAAAATCCCTACATGACAACAGAAAAACTTCTACTGCACAATGAGAGGGGGTCTTAAAGACCTTTATATAAAAGTTATCACAGCATTTAAATGTACTGAAAAGTGTTGGTTATTAAGTTTATTAGAACCACAAAGAAAAACTGTTTCCAAATTGCAGTCATAACACTGTACTGTTGAAATATGTACAAAAGACTTACGGTTCCGGCGCAGGGATGTGAGGACACACTAACAGGAGCTCCTGACTATGCAATCTCTTCTCACCCTGCCACAGTGTTAAACGCGTATATATCGGTTCCTCTGCACGGGAACTCATCGGAGAAGTGAACGGGAGGCGATATAAGGAGCGTTACCTTATTAAGGCCCCGGGTCGCCCAAAAAAGCCGGCCAACATGCCAGCTGCCGCTGCAGCGCGCACTAACATGGCAGATACTGCAAACAGCGCGGCTGCGCCTCTCTCCTCACAAACACGCCAAACCACAGCAGCTCAGACAACTGAGATGGAGGTTACACTCCCGTCTACCCCAGAGATTTTTCAATCTCCTTCAGATTCATCCCCAGGGATTCGCCAACAAGGTACCGGAGAACCCTTTACACAGTTTGTGGACTTTAAAAACATTTAGTTATAGTGTTGGCCGAGTGGCTATTCCCTGAATTGGAGAAAGCCATGATTACAACCCTATCAGGGTCTCTGCAAGCTCTCCAATCTGAGATAGCAGCTACTACAGTTATGGAGGTGGAACAGAGGATGCAGTCAGTAGAGGACACCACCCCCATTTCCATATCTGCCATTAAGACTCTACTAAAAGACAATGTTGCCATGAAAGAAAAGATGGAAGACCTGGAGAACCGGTGCAGGTGCAATAACTTGCGCCTAGTCGGTCTCCCTGAGAGCGTCAAGCCACAGCAATTACAGAAGCTCTGTGAATCAGAGCTACCCGAGGCCTTAGGGCTCCGCCATCCCAGACGCATTGAAATGGCGCATAGGGTAGGTCCTCTCAAACCGTCCACATCAAATCCGCCATCTCAATCAGAATCTCGACCCAGACAAATCGTCATGAGATATCTAGATTATAATGATAAGGAAGAAAATTTACGTTCATTTCGCACACAAAAATCTCCACTGCTCCTGAGCGGATTTAAGGTTATTTTATTTGCGGACTACTCAGTGGAAGTCACAAAGAAGCAAAAGGCTTTTTCTACCATTTATTCGACTCTATTCCAGCAAGGGCTCAAATTCCTCCTTCAGTACCCAGCTATTTTACATGTGACTTTAACCGACGGTTCGACGTGGATTTTCCGTTCACCTCCTAAAGCAGCCTCATTCTTTAGGTTTCCCAAATGCCCTCCTCCCCAACTGTCGGAGGACTATAGTACCAGGATGGATCGTGGCTTCTTCCTTTATAGGCCCGGAGGGGGAAAAAAAAAAAGACGTAGCCAACAAGCTAACTCCATGTCTTTCACTGGCCTCCTGAGGGATCGACATCCATATCACCCGGAGATGCACCTATAACTCAATAAGTACTCTCACCACGATAGCCCAACTACCTGATACTGTCGATACTGTTTGGATACATTAGTTCTCACTTTGATTTCTGTGGTCGCCTAACTGCAAGGGCGATTAGAGTTCTCTTCATAAGAGTCCTATATAGGGCGTACTAATATTTTTTTCATTTATACCTACTATACCCACTTTCATTGATTTAATTGTAAGCTGTGGCTTATTTCCCCCTCTTCTCTCTTCCTACTTAAGGGCCTACCTTTTTCTTAGTTTCAGCCCATCTTCACAACCCTTATAGTTATCCAAGACTGAACCATTACTCCATACTACGTCTCCCTCTTTTCTTCTGTTCTCCTCCGGTTTTCACTCCACTCCCCTTCTTACTTTATTCCCAATACTAGCACTGTGGTAGTTTTACTCCACTATTTGAGCTACCATATGTAGCGCTCCAGTTTTAAAACATGGTCATGTTGATTGCCAGTTGGGAGTTGGTACCCTCCCTAAAAAAAGTCATTACAGATTGTAGGACATGCTTTTATTTTCTTATTTGGCAGGCTTCTAACGCCGGCCCTGTTACCAGTTTTTGTGTGTTTTATTTGTTCTGTGTTTGATTGTCCGCTCACAGGCATCGCATGGTCGAAGATACTCAGACGTGATCTTTTGTCCAAAGGTATTTTACATCCCACACATTAGTATAATACGCGAATCGTTTCATGGAACATAAAGTGGTTGCGCTCCCCCAAAAGCATATGATGGCATTGCGTCATTTACGCAAATTAGAAGTCAATATAGATTTCAGGAGATGCACCTACCAAAATGCGACTTCCCAAGAATGAAAAAGCTATGGGTTGGGACAGTTTTGGTTTCCCCCTCAGTTGATAGGAAAGCGGGTGTCCTTACCCTTATTAACAAAAATCTACAGTGTCAAATCCTCCACTCTGAGCATGATACAGATGGACGATTGCATTCCCTATTAACCCCTTAAGGACTCAGCGTTTTTCCATTTTCATTTTTTCCTCATCACCTTCTAAAAATCATAACGCTTTCAATTTTGCACCACCAATTCTACTTTGCAGTGACAGTCATTTTACAAAAAAATCCACGGCGAAACGGAAAAAAATCATTGTGCGACAAAATTGAAGAAAATGTTTTATTTTGTAATTTTTGGGGGATTACGTTTCTACGCAGTGCATTTTTTGGTCAAAATTACACCTTATCTTTATTCTGTAGGTTCATACGGTTAAAATGGTACCCTACTTATATAGGTTGGATATTGTGGTACTTCTGAAAAAAATCATAACTACATGCAGGAAAATTTATACGTTTAAAATTGTCATCTTCTGACCCCTGTAACTTTTTAATTTTTCCACGTACGGGCTGATCTGAGGGCTCATTTTTTGCGCCGTGTTCTGAAGTTTTTAACGGTACCATTTTTGTGTTGATCGGACTTTTTGATCGCTTTTTATAATATAAAAAGTGACCAAAAATACACTATTTTGGACTTTGGAATTTTTTGCGCGTACGCCATTGACCGTGCAGTTTAATTAATTATATGATTTTATAGTTTGGACATTTACGCACGCGGCGATACCAGATATGTTAATTTTTATTTACCCATTATGGGAAAAGGGGGGTGATTCAAACTTTTATTAGGGAAGGGGTTAAATGACCTTTGTTAACTTTTTTTTTTTTTCACTTTTTTTTTTGCAGTGCTATAGCTCCCATCGTTAGCAGCCGGGACCGACCCGGTGTGATGCAGGGTCACGGCGTGAACCCATTTTTCACACCGGGATCAGGCTCAGGGTGTACAGGTACGCCCTGAGTCCTTAAAAGGTTAATAGAGTCACTCAGTGGCACCGTTCATATTTACAATGTGTACAGCCCTAACACAAATAATGCAACCTTCTGTTCATCTCTTTAAGCGAAAATTCTGGCAGATCCGATATCCGAGAAAATAGTGGGAGGTGATTTTAATTCTGTCTTACGCTCCTCTGAAGATAGAAGTTCTGACATTAGGCTCTCCCCAGACAAAGAGGGGGTGAATAGCAGAGATCACTTGTCTCCTCTTTTGGAAAGCACGTCACTTGTTGACCCGCCACGTGTTCACCATCCCACGGACCGACAATACTCCTTTTATTCTCTTGCTAGATCCTCCTGGTCCCGTAAAGTCCATTTTCCACCAGATAGAGGAAACACACATAGAGGACATGGTCATTTTTGATCATGCTCCAATCTCCATAGGTCTCACAGACCGATTTCCACATGGTAGAGATTATGTGTGGTGTTTCCCAGCTGCACTGTATAAAGATGAAACTTTTACGCAACTACTTCAAGGGTGGTGGTTGGAGTACACGGCTAACAATGTTCAACACAGAGACGACCCATCTGGGAGACAGCTAAAGCAGTTCTGAGGGGCAACATTATTTCCTAAGTAGCCGGAAAGAAAAGGGAACTGGACAAGAAATACTCCCAGGCGAGTTCAACCCTCCGTGCTGCATATACTGCATTTGTGTCTCACCCCTCTTCATCAACGAAACAAGCATGGGTAAAGGGTGACTATGATGACTGGTTGACGCAAAGGGAACAATATTACCACACCACATTTGCTGCACTCTTACACCAATTTGGTAGTAAATCTGGCCAACATCCTCCTCCTCATATCCTATCCATTCACAATGCCAGAGGTGAACTCTTAACTACCCCACGCCACATTGTAGATTATATGGGTAGGTACTATGCAGACTTCGATTCCTAAACTACCACCTCTCCCCTCCCATTAGATAACTTACTCCGTAAAGTACAAATGCCTCGTATTACGGAATTTCAATTGGAAACTCTGAATGCTCCTATAACCACAGACGTAATCAAGCTGGCCATAAGCAACCTTAAAAATGTAAAAGCCCCGGGTCCCGATGGCCTTATGTTTTATAAAATCCTCAGCGAACAAGTCTCTGACACACTGTCTTACTTCTATAATACACTGCTCAAAAAAAAAAAGGGAACACTTAAACAACACAATGTAACTGCAAGTCAATCACATTGTCCACTCAGGAAGCAACACTGATTGACAATTTCACATGCTGTTGTGCAAATTTAACAGACAACAGGTGAAAATTATAGGCAATTAGCAAGACATCCCCCCAATAAAGGATGGTTCTGCAGGTGGTGACCACAGACCAGTTCTCAGTTCCTATGCTTCCTGGCTGATGTTTTTATCACTTGAATGCTGTCGGTGCTTTCACTCTAGTGGTAGCATGAGACGGAGTCTACAACCCACACAAGTGGCTCAGGTAGTGCACATCATCCAGGATGGCACATCAATGCAAGCTGTGGCAAGAAGGTTTGCTGTGTCTGTCAGCATAGTGTCCAGAGCATGGAGGCGCTACCAGGAGACAGGCCAGTACATCAGGAGATGTGGATGAGGCCATAGGAGGGCAACAACCCACCAGCCGGACCGCTACCTCCGACTTTGTGCAAGGAGGAGCACTGCCAGAACCCTGCAAAATGACCTCCAGCAGGCCACAAATGTGCATGTGTCCACTCAAACGGTCAGAAACAGACTCCTTGGGGGTGGTATGAGGGCCCAATGTCCACAGGTGGGGGTTGTGCTTACAGCCCAACACCGTGCAGGACATTTGGCATTTGCCAGAGAACACCAAGATTAGCAAATTCTCCACTGTCGGCCTGTGCTCTTCACAGATGAAAGCAGGTTCACACGTCTCCACATGAGTCTGGAGATGCCGTGGAGAACGTTCTGCTGCCTGCAACATCCTCCAGCATGACCAGTTTGGTGGTGGGTCAGTAATGGTGTGGGGAGGCATTTCTTTGGGGGGGGCAGCACAGCCCTCCATGTGCTTGTCAGAGGTAGCCAGAATGCCATTAGGTACTGAGGTGAGATCCTCAGACCCCTTGTGAGACCATATGCTGGTGCGGTTAGCCCTGGGTTCCTCCAAATGCAAGACAATACTAGACCTCATGTGGCTGGAGTGTGTCAGCAGTTCCTGCAAGAGGAAGGCATTGATGCTATGGATTGGCCCGCCCGTTCCCCAGACCTGAATCCGATTGAGCACATCTGGGGCATCATGTCTCGCTCCATCCACCAACGACACTTTGCACCACAGACTGTCCAGTAGTTGGCGGATGCTTTAGTCCAGGTCTGGGAGGACATCCCTCAGGAGACCATCTGCTACCTCATCAGGAGCATGCCCAGGCATTGTAGGGAGGTCATACGGGCTCGTGGAGGCCACACACACTACTGAGCATCACTGTGACTTGTTTAAGGACAATACATCAAAGTTGGATCACCCTGTAGTGTGGTTTCCACTTTGATTTTGAGTGTGACTCCATATCCAGACCTTCATGGGTTGATAAATTTGATTTCCATTGATAATTTTTGTGTGATTTTGTTGTCAGCACATTTAACTATGTAAAGACGATTCATAAAGTATTTCATACGATTAGTTCATTCATTCAGATCTAGGATGTGTTATCTTAGTGTTCCCTTTATTTTTTTGAGCAGTGTATTATTTTGCAGGGTGGTGGCTTACCTGACTCAGCCAAAATGTCATATGTGCGACTGTTACCTAAATCTAATAAGGATCCTGTACTTCTAGGGTCTTATAGACCCATATGATTAATAAACGTTGACTCTAAACTCCTCTCCAAAATAATAGACAGGTTGTCTTTGATATTGCCTTCCCTGATATCCCCTGTACAATCTGGTTTCATTAGAAACCGCTCAGCTGTTCTAAATATGCGCCAGTTCTAACGGTCCTGGATTAGGTCCACCACCGACTCAGCCGGGAAGTCTGTCCATCTCTATTGACGTTAGATGCCGAAAAGGCGTTTGATAATACAAGTTGGTACTGGCTGGGAACGGTGTTGGATGAGTTAGGTATACAGGGTACTTTCCGGAATTTACTGCCCGCCCTTTATGACTCTCCCAAAGCTAGAATCTACCTTCCAGGATTCGTTTCCCTGGTATTCTCCTTACACAAGGGTACTCGGCAGGGGTGCCCGCTTTCCCCCCTGCTCTTTGATGTTGCCCTGGAGCCGTTGGCTCATTAATTAGCATCTCCAGAGTATTGTCTGGTATTCGAGTGGGCACGGGGGAGGCGCGCATTTCCTTGTTTGCAGATGATATTCTGTATCTATCTCATCCGGCAACAGCCATTCCGAAAATTAAGGATCTTCTGCAACATTTTGGATCCTACTCAGGGTATTAAGTTAATTCCCATAAATCTGCACCTTTATTGCTAAAACGACCCTCTACTCTATCATTCCACAGTATGCCAATTGGGAATACCAATAGCTACCCAATCCATCAAATATCTTGATATTAATATAGGAAAGACCCCTCAAACTTTATATTCTTTAAATTACCCACTTTTAATAATACATAAGCTCTGTAAAGGCACCAGTGACATAGCTTACCGTTATCTGCTAGGACAATGCCATCTCCTTTAAATGTACAGTTTTTCGAAATTGCTTTACCCCTTACAAACAATACTACTGCTTCTTAAGCATACTGATGTTCAATTACTGACCTCCATGTTTACCAGTTTTTTATGGGCTGGGAAAAAGCTGTGAATTGCTTTACAAACTCATGTTGTCGGTAGGAGATGGAGGGGGAGTGAACTTCCCTGATATTAGAAGCTACAATCTAGCCTGTCTCCTACGTCACATCATGGACTGGTATCATGGAACCTCAGTCAATTTCAATACACTTCTGGAATCTCAATATGCCGCTCCATGGTACCCTTTAGCGCTTTTGCACCGTACTCTTCCTTCGCTACCACCAGTCCTCAAACAATCCCTTTTATTCAAAGATACTCTGGCAGCTTGGAAAGCTCTCAGAAAACATATGGGTCTCTCTTTCACCTGTCTAAGCATCTCTCGCCTTGGCACACACCAAACTTCTCAGATGGCTCAGATAGTGCACTCTTTGGTTCGTGGAAGTAGAAAGGGATCCGCATTTTGGGGGAACTTATGGATGCCACTACTAAGAGCTGGTGCTCCTTGTCTGACATAACTAAATTTGGCATTTCATCATCTAACTTTCTACAATATAATCAATTACGTTCTTACTGCACTTCCAAACTCAAAGACGTCAAAAGAGCTACCCACAAATGAATTTGACACTCTTCTGACTTTTATGAGCGAAATATCTATTTCCGACATCTATACTAGGCTCAGACGGTGGTTTATACCTTCTTATCCCAAAAGAGTGGGCCGGTATTGGGCTAAAATGTTGGAGGACCCTTACATACCAGGCCATATTTTAACAGGCCTGTCTGACTTTCAAAAACATATCCGTAATGAACAGTGGAGGGAAACTCAACTAAAATTGATACACTCGGCTATTTATGCATTCACTATGCCCCCTTCCCCTAGTAATCCGCATAGAATTGATCATTGACCTAAAAGTCATCTCTATAATACAGACCCTTATCAAAGTATTTGGCAAAGTCCTCGGATTAAATCTTACTGGGACGAGGTTCCAAATGTCTTACGGTTGGTAAGTACTTGGGATAAAGATCTGCATTATTGTGAGGCATTATTACACATAGGTGTTTCAGTATCAGATAGCACCTACTCTTACTCTCATCTTCCGCCTATAGCACACTCAATCGTCATGCTTGCATAACAAGGGATCTTGCAGGAATGGTTGTCCCCCCCCCCCCCCTTCCAACTTGTTTGCGTCTAATAGAGGACCTAAAATGGCTATTCACTTTAGATCATCAAGAAATCTTACATTGTAAAGAAAAGATGGCCAAGAATTTTTTTGCCAAACTATTCCTAACTTGTGACTACAACTTCTTCTGAGTCTTCAGGAGACAATGGAAGCCATGCAATGTCTCTTTACTTGCCTTTCTGTTAGTCTTTTCATGTGTCTACTCATCTATCTCGATGTCTGTTTGTCTGTTCCTTGATTACTTTTTCCTCTTATTTTTTCACAACCACAACATTTTTGGATTTGTGTTATTGTAGCAAGTGGTCTAGTATGCAGGCTTGCCATCTCCCTTCTAGAGTGAAACCACGTATTTTGCCTGAATAAATTATATCACACTGATTGTTTACAATGTATCTCTGCTTTTGCACTGTTATAATGTGATTGCAATTGTTAATAACTACTGTAAACTAGGGATCGACCGATTATCGGTTTGGCCGATAATCACGATTTTGGGCATTATCGGTATCGGCAATTACCTTGCCGATAATCCGATAATGCCCCCACCGCACCGCGACCGCCCCCCCACGACCCGCGTCGCACCCCCTGACTGCACCGCCCTGCCCCATTGCCTCCCACATCCCCGGTTTTATAATTACCTGTTCCCGGGGTCAACGCTACTTCTGGCTCCTGCTGCGTAACGCTGTGCGCAATGACGAGTGACGTGACGTCACCGTCAGTGCGCACAGTGACAGCTCCGGAGGACGCCACCGGAGCCAGATGTAGAGTGGACCCCAGGCCCCGGGAACAGGTAATTATAAAACCGGGGATGGGGGAAGCAATGGGGCCGGGGCGGTGCGGTGGGGGGTGTGACGCGGGGCAGTAAGGGGCACGAAGTGGAGCGGCGGTGGGGGGGAAGCGGTGGCGGTGATAGGACTCAGGACCCCCGGACAGGCAGGGGGAGAGAAGTGGGTGGCGGTCTATGGCACCGCAAAAGCCGCTGCAGTTCATTGATTTAAAGCGCCCGCTTTAAATCAATGATCTGCAGCGGTGTCGCGGGGGGATAAATAGCCGATAACTTATACCGGAATATCGGTATAAGTTATAGGCTATCGGCCCTAACCTCCAAAGATTATCGGTATCGGCCCTAAAAAAAAACGATATCGGTCGATCCCTACTGGAAACCCCCACTATCTCTGGAATGGGACACTCTTGGCCCTCAGTGAGGAGTGCTGCAGATGGCACGTGCTCCATTCATTTCTATGGCAGTGCTGGAGATGCCCGACTGTGCTGTACTCGTGTCTCTGTGCTGCGAAATTCCGTTTGCAGCAGACTCCCATTGTTTTCAATGGAATTCTGCTGCTTTCCTCAGACTGTGAAATTCCCACAGCAGAATTCTGTCGGCAGAATAAACGTCCAACCAAAGAATTCTTTGGACGAAATTCCGCCATCTATAGAGACAGCACGCATCCGCACAATACTACCACCGAAGTGCAAGTGGAATTTCGCCGGCCGAATGTCCGTAGTGTGGATGAGCCCTAAAAGTCCTTATCTGCCAATAAGTTTGTACACTTTTATTGAAACTGTTTTGTTTTAAACAAAATTGTAAAAATATGAAGTATGAGACATGAGTCTGACATATCAATAGCCGGGACATCAGTATGGTGGTCAATTTTGATCTAATGTATATGTGCAACCAATTTAGCCAATGGTCAGAACTGACAACATTATAATATCTAAGTAGGACAGACAAAAGTTCCAACAATGTAGTCCGAGACCTGCTAACCTGAATCACACATGCACTCAAAAACAATACACAACTGCAGCCTAAGGCCAGTTTTTACATAGGTGTAATATGGCCACATTTTTCCCATATTACAGCTGCAAGCCTCAGCCGGACTGCACTTGAAGTGAGAGCTGTCAGTTCGGGTCAGCAGACCCACAGCCAGGCTGGGACTTGCAGCTTTAATACAACAACAAAGATGTGACTGTATTACAGCCATATGAAACTGGCCACAGGTTGGGTCTACATGTAATATTCGGGTTAGTATTTGGTCCTCATTTTGGTCAGTATTGTTTAGTCAAAACTAGGACCAACACGGGAAAAACGATAATGAAAAGATGTGCACCTTTTTCTGTGTTTTTGACTCATTTCAGGTTTTGGCTAAAATACTGACCAAAATGAGGACCAAATAATGACCAAAATGCTACATGCCAACCTATTCTTAGGAGCACATACTGTACCACCAATGACCAACCACCTGTAACAATAGATTGCAAAAACAATCAATACTGTAACAGTCAGTCAACACCAAACTCCTTCAAGTGACAAACATCTAACACCTCCCTTAGTCTTTAAATAGGGATTTTGGAATATCCAAAAAGTGTGCACAAATACACACAACCAAGGCGGAAGAAAACACGCACCACTGTGCTCTACAGAGAGCAGCTCCAGACCGAAGCGTCACAATGAGTACTGGAATCTCAGACGTCCATAAGTGATTCAGGACAACATGTGTTCTTCATTTAATGCACCTTATATGACCTTGACATTGCTAGAATCAGTCACAGTTCTGCAGAGACTAGCTACCAAAACAAAGTGTACAACTGCTATTTGTCACACCGATTTTGTGCCATCCGAGTGGATGTGCCTTACTTATAGGAAAATGCTGCAGCCTGCACATAACACCCATGCTGGCTACATGAGCATCGTGCTCTGGCCAGATTATGTTTATTAATTATTAAATGGGTGTGTATGTGTGATCTGGTGCTAAGAGCATTGCACTTGAATCTACAAGGTCATGGGATCAAGTCCTTCCATCACCACTAATCTTGTCAACATCAGTTTAACCAGTTTGTTTCCAGAACGAGGGACGTCCCTTTATGCTCGGATTTATTTCCAACCGACTAAATTTATTGTTCACATACGAAAATACCTTCGTAAAATAAACCTGATCTTAGCGGATCTGCAGTGAATGCTCCGTGCTGCACAGCTGGCACCACAAACAATGCATATGTCTGTTACTATTACAATAGAAGGAGCTTGCAAGAAATATAGAATGTTTCCACTAACATAGCAGCCACAGCCCCAAGCATAATAGTGCTATTTCAGCTGCCATTGGATGCAAAGCCTCAAACTAAATACAGCAGATAGGATACAAATCATATTCATTAAATCTGGTAGAACACACAGGAAATTTTAATTATGCATAGAAATGGTGTCTATATGTATTAGACCATGGTCTGTAGTCAGTAGCCATTTTGTCAGAAATGTGTAAACAGCCTCAGTCGACCATTTCTCCCCCCAGTCCAAGAGAGAGCAAAAAAAGCTACCAGGAAAAAAACCTGGTGCAAAAAAAATAAAAAATAATCTTTTTCCTGGGTTAGAACTTTATGAACCCCATTATTCACGAAGGTAACGTAATAAGGAGACAGGATGTGCATGGAATGGGTGCAGATCGACTCAATAAGCCAACTAAACAGGTGTGATTTTTATCCATCAGTATTAGACACTCCCACAATGCATCAGTCTAGTGACCTGATGCTAGAAAAAAATAGCAGCTAGCCATTCAGCAAATGAGACTACATCTGACCACCTTTGTTATTCTTGTACAGATAGCTCATCCCTCAGGAGAGGAATAACCACATCCATGGTGCAGGGTGATGCCCAGAAGCAGAAGAATAACAATTACAAGGCCGTACCATGACATTGTACACATCCCCTGCACCCAGATCTGCAATATCCTATGTGCAGGAAGAACACAAGCAGCAGTCATCATCCTTCCTTGCTGCTGCAAAATAAAGATTTCACCTGCCCCTCCTCCTTCACATAGAAAAAACACATCTAGAGCTGCCACTACCAACTTCTATTTATACATTGCACCAAGCTGCAAATGAACAATGAAGGTGCCCAGGTGGGGGGCATGCAACGCACATCACACGTCATAGACTTGCATGAGATCACATCGATGCAGGTCACCCATGAGATGACATGTCTATGGTTCACATATACTGTACATGGATGTGCCTAGAAACATATCATGTGCACAAGTTATGTTGATGTATGTAAAGTTCACATGACATACATGGATGAGATGATATGTTTACCTATACATAGTGTGTGTGTGTGTGTGTGTGTGTGTGAAGGCATGTGTGCTCTAAACATGTGCATGTGATGACAGGAAGGGGGGAAGTATCTGTATATATTTACGCTTATAAATGTAAACATACATCTGTATGACTGTATAATCTTATGTAGATACCTACATGCATTGATGTGCAGTATGTGTAAACACATCTACATAAAGTCGTGTGGTGCATGCAGCACTGTATACATGCATTGATGTGCAGCATGTGTAAACACATCTACATAAAGTCGTGTGGTGCATGCAGCACTGTATACATGCATTGATGTGCAGCATGTGTAAACACATCTACATAAAGTTGTGTGGTGCATGCAGCACTGTATACATGCATTGATGTGCTGCATGTGTAAATACACCTATATAATGTCATGTGGTGCATGCAGCACTGTGTATACATGCATTGATGTGCAGTATGTGTAAATACACCTATATAATGTCGTATAGTGCATGCAGAACTGTGTATACATGCATTGATGTGCAGTATGTGTAAACACATCTACATAAAGACGTGTGGTGCATGCAGCACTGTATACATGCATTGATGTGCAGTATGTGTAAACACATCTACATAAAGTCGTGTGGTGCATGCAGCACTGTATACATGCATTAATGTGCAGCATGTGTAAATACACCTATATAATGTCATGTGGTGCATGCAGCACTGTGTATACATGCATTGATGTGCAGTATGTGTAAATACACCTATATAATGTAGTGTAGTGCATGCAGCACTGTATACATGTATTGATGTTCACACAAAGCATGCTGTTGATGACATCATGCATGTATGTAGCAGATGATCTCATCAGGCAGCTGATGACATCACACATGTATAAAGTATGCTGCAGAAGATCTATGCAGGTAGCTGAAGACATCATACATGCATGTAAGATAATCCATGCAGATAGCTGAAGATATCATACATGTAGGCAGTATGTTGTAGATGACATCATACATGTATGTAGCATGCTGTAGATGACCTCTGAATGAAGCTGCTGCAGATGACATCACACATGTAAAGTGCAGGTATGTGATGGTGACCTGTGAGGACACATACAATGGAGGATGAATGAATGACATGTGAGGGAGGCATGGCTCTTACCAGATGGAGTTCTTGATCTTCTGCTGCAATGCATTGGCCTCTGTCCCTTGAAGTCCTGTCACCAGCGCTGGCAGTGCCCCTGGTGAAGAGGACGAGGGCAGCTGAGGCTGCTCGGGCCGCTTCTTGGCCGCCTGTTGTTGTTGTTGCTGCTCCTCTGCCATGGTGATTGCTGATGCTGGGCTCGGTGTGTGTATGTGTGTGAGGGAGTGGGGAGGGGTGGAAGCAGGAGGACGGAAGGAGCGCTGCAGACTAGGCCTTTACCCCGACCTCGAGTTTATCGCCTCCCTTGGCTGGAGGGACATGACGGGGCCAGCACGGCCGGGGGAGGGGTGAGAGAGGGCAGCTAGTGCCGTAGAGCGGCGTGCAGCGGGGTGAGGGGCATGGTACGCCTGGAGGACTGGGAGGGGACAGTGCTAGGTGCGAGTGGCAAAATCGAAGCTGGCGAGGAGGGCAGCTGGGGATGGGGGCATTAAGGTAAAGAGGGCAAAG
The DNA here is from genome assembly GCF_029499605.1 of Hyla sarda. Lineage (NCBI taxonomy): Eukaryota > Metazoa > Chordata > Amphibia > Anura > Hylidae > Hyla > Hyla sarda. Next base: position 150,272,291 of record NC_079192.1, read on the forward strand.
CTGCCCCCTCACAGCTGCGCTCCGGCGAAATCCAACACCTGGTCCCACTGCAGCCGCCAGCAGCCCGCACGGCGCTCACTGGAAAGGAGCGGAGGCTGCGCCGGACTGCGCAGGCGCAGTGCTCCTGACAACAACTACTACACACATCATACCACACTGACAAGAAGTCCCGCTCCTCCATCATTACCGGCAGTCGTGTGCTGCCCACATGCCTCCACAATGCCAACACACTCCTATTGTATGTGTGTATATTCACAGTCATACACACTAGGACAAGGGCCAAATGGTGATGAAAGCATTTCCGACAGAGCAGGTCTTCTGGGTGTTCCTGGTATATGGAGAGTAGCTACCAAAAGTATGGCCCACCGGTGAGCGGGCATCAAGATCATGGACGTCATGTGTGTGGACACAAAGGCTAGTGCATCTGGTCCCATAGAAAAACTACTACAGTACATATTGCTGAACCAGATACACTTGTGTCATGGCTACCAGTTGGGTCCAGAAAATGGAGCTGGGCAGTCTGTTGAACAATGGACATCAATGGGTCCCGAAAGATCCCATTCATTTCAGTGGTGACCGTAGGATTTCCGGCTGTAGCTAGATTTGACCGGATAAAAAATAACTTTTTGTACAATTTTTTCGTTCCATTCAGATGCTGCAATATAAGGCTAAGTTTACATTGCTGCTGTGCTCTATCCCATTCTGGGTCCAATCGGCTCTTTTTTTGCGAAAAACGGCCCCCAAAATGGGTCGGAGCACAACTAACTTCACCAGGTCCCGATGGATCCCATTGACTTGAATTGGGTCCTTCAGGGATCCGTTGTTTAGCAGCGAAAAAAAATGGTGCATGCACTATTTTTTTCTCCGCTTAACCTCTCCATCGTTTCAACGGAATTGCCGAAGAATATAGCAGAGCCTGACGGCAATATAAAAGAGGCGTAAACATATGGCAACGGAGCGCCCTAAAGTGTAGCCTAAGTGTATGTTAACACCTACATAATCTGCTGCAGATTTTATACTGCAGATATCATTGATTTACCAGCATAAAATCTGCAGCATAAATATGCTCACCTAGTCCATCTGCTCTGACTGTAATCACACCCCCTTAGTGTGATGGACAGCCCTGGCACGTCCCATTTGCTTAGGGAGGACTGTCAATCACACTAAGGGGGCACTAGGTGAGTCCTAGGTGATCTTGAGATGGAGGTCCCTTGTCCCCCAGGTAAATAGAGCAGTAGCACATATGATCACCAGCTGCTCAATTCATTCTCTGTGGGACTTAAAGTTGTACTCTGCCCCTAGACATCTTAGCGGAGTACCCCTTTCAAAACATTGCAGAGTGCTGAACTTGACAATGTACAGAGATATCACAGAGAATGAATTGAGCGACAGGTGATCATGTGTGCTAGTCCTCCATTCACGTTGGGACAAGGGACCTTTGTTCTCTAGATGAGTGAGGGTTCTACCCTGTTTCCCCAAAAATAAACCCTACTCCGAAAGTAAGCCCTAGCAGGATTATCAGGGTGGGCAGCAATATAAGCCCTACCCCGAAAATAAGACCTAGGCCAGGGGTAATCAACTAGCAGACCGCGGTCCAGATCCGGACCGTGGCTGCCATTAATGCCCGCAGACCACTATCCACCCCCCCCCCCCTTGGCTTGTCCTGCGGCAAGTTACCGTAATTGAGCCGGGGGGATGAAATGTGTACCCTAGTTTATTATGGCAGAGGGGTGGGGGGCACTGTAGGAGTGTGGAGGACGATGGGGAAAGGGAGGATGGGGGGCTGTAGGAGTGTGGAGGATGGAGGGCTGTAGGAGTGTGGAGGATGGGGGGCTGCAGGAGTGTGGAGGATGGGGGGCTGTAGGAGGATGGGGGGGTGCGGCATCCTACACACTGCTGCAGCCCCCCATTCTCCACACTGCTACAGCTCCCCATGTTGTTCAAGGTACATACCGTAAATAAATCCCTGAAAATAAGCCCTAGTGTGTTTTTTTGTGACTAAAATTAATATAAGACCCGGTCTTATTTTCGGAGAAACACGGTAGTGGTCCTACCCCACTGATCAGATACAGTAGCCACAGTTTCATGGATTGACGATGAATTCAAATTTAAGGATAGCCCTTTCATTTTACAGTTTGGACTGGGGCCCATAATTTTGTAGTTACACCCATGCTGTGATCTTTATCATGGTCGTTAAGCTCTTTCATACCTGGAATATAGTATTTGGGAATATTGGACAGTGCTGTAGGCAAGGTAATAGTCGGCACATGGGGCAGCCACAGGCACAATATTAGTGGTAGCAGCAGGATAGCAGGTTGGCTGCATATGTGTGATGTCTTAGTATAGTCTGCAGTCACCAGAAGACAACATTAACTGGATGGAGAAGAAAAGAGTAGAGAACATCAGAGAAGGTGTCAGCTGTAAGTCACCGGATGTAATAGTCCTGTATTCTGTGACTGCGCTGATCAGGTCAAATCCGCTCAAATATGGTCATAATACAAAGGCGTTTTAAAGTCTGATTTATTTCACATAGTTAAACATAGAAAATATTTACTTACAACTTAGATTCGGACCCTACAATTCATCTGTGTTATGGCCTTCACTTTCCTTCACTGGGATCTTAGGTTGCAGTCACATTGCTGTGTGATCAGTAAATGATCACTGTCTATTCTGTAGCACAAAACAGATCTCAAACAAGGAAACCAGGATGACCATCCCCAGTGGAATTTTTGGGGATAGGGTGTCCTGCACCTCTGATGGGTTTCCAATCTGTTTTTTAGTATAAAGTATACAGCTCTCAGGCTAAAAGCAATATACAGTGGTGTGAATACAGACAAAAAGAAATGTATTGTTCTATGTATTCTTACCAGCATCAGGCCACATCCTCTGCATTCTCTCCTGCTGCTTAAAGGGGTACTCCCGTGGAAAACTTTTTTTTTTTAAATCAACTGGTGCCAGAAAGTTAAACAGATTTCATGATGCCAGGACAGTTTTAGGTCCGGTTGTAAAAGCGCATACGGCGCAAAAATGAGCCGACCAGACCGAACGTTTCACTCCGGCCGGCTCATTGAAATGAATGACATACGGGAGCGCATACGAAGGCATACGGGAGCGCGAGGTTTTAGCTCCCCCCTGCTGTATGCGCTCCCGTATGGGAGAAAACGTAGTGTGAACCCAGCCTTACATAGGAATCGTGGAGAGGATAGATTGACAGGCTTTTTCAATGTCTTGGTCTATGCCGCCTGGGATCAGTTTGTTAAAAACTTCCTTCAAGTCTTTTGTCTGCACCTTTTTGGTAACAATTTCCATCATCTTGGTGGAGATCTGCCAGACTTGTTGATGCTGGGCATAAGATGTCTTTTTGGTCTGATTGTAGCGCTTCTTTGTGAATCAAATGCAGAAGAGGCAAAAAAGGTAGCCATCAGTAGTCTCTACATCCACATGTGCTTTCATCTTGGTCCACCGTTTTGTTTCTTATGGCTGAGCCCCATGGCAAACTAAGGGTTACTGACACTTTAACCCCTTAAGGACCAAGGACGTACCGGTACGTCCCGAGTCCTCTCCCTGGCCCCGCGTCGTAGTGGGTCAGGCCTGGCCTCTAACAACGGCCGGGACCCATGGCTAATAGCGCATGGCACTGATCGTGGTGCCACATGCTATTAACCCTTTAGACATAGCATTCAAAGTTGTAGACGTCGCATCTAAAGTGAAAGTAAACCAATGCCGGTTAGCTCAGGGAGCTGTTCGGGACAGCAGGAGGGTCCCCTACCTTCCTCCTCCCTATCCGATCGCCGAATGACTGCACAGTGCCTGAGATCCCGGCATGAGCAGTCAAGCGGCAGAATCATTGATCAGTGGTTTCCTATGAGAAACCATTGAACAGTGTAAAAGATCAGTGTGTGCAGTGTTATAGCGTTATAGCCCCCTATGGGAACTATAACATTGCAAAAAAAAAGGGGGGAAAAAATTGAATAAAGATCATTTAACCCCTTCCCTAATAAAAGTTTGAATCACCCCCCTTTTCCCATTTAAATAAAACAGTGTAAATAAAAATAAACGTAAAATGTGGTATCGCCGCGTGTGGAAATGTCAGAATTATAAAAATATATTGTTAATTAAACCGCACGGTCAATGGCGTACGCGCAAAATAATTCCAAAGTCCAAAATAGTGTATTTTTGGTCACTTTCTATATCATGAAAAAATGAATAAAAAGCGATCAAAAAGTCAGATCAATACAAAAATGTTATCGCTAAAAACTTCAGATCACTGTGCAAAATATGAGCCTTCATACCGCCCCGTACGCGAAAAAATAAAAAAGTTATAGGGGTCAGAAGATGACAATTTTAAACATATAAATTTTCCTGCATGTAAATATGATACCCTACTTATATACGACAAAATCAAACCTATATAAGTAGGGTATCATTTTAATCATGTGGACCTATAGAATAAAGATGAGGTGTCATTTTTACCAAAAAAATTTACTGCATAGAAACGGAAGCCCCAAAAGTTACAAAATGGTGTTTTTTCTTCAATTTTGTCACACAATGATTTTTTTTCCGTTTCGTCGTAGATTTTTGGGTAAAATGACTGATGTCATTACAAAGTAGAATTGTTGACGCAAAAAATAAGCCATCATATGGATTTTTAGGTGCAAAATTCAAAGAGTTATGATTTTTTTAAGTTAAGGAGGAAAAAATGAAAGTGCAAAAAAGGAAAACCCCTGGTCTTTAAGGGGTTAAGAGGCTTAGTGGGTTGCTGCAACGGCTTGGTCAGGGCTGGCTGGGACCCCCCATGTGGTGTTTCTCCCCTATGCTGCAACTTTTCAGGCATGCTACTGGGCACCAAAGGGTGTATACAGGGGCCCTTCGGCACTAGCGACTTACTTCTGATAATCACTGGCGTTTGCAGAGTCTGCGCAGCAGCGGGTGCTTGACCTCTGGAGCTGGGTGCAGCCGCCGGAGTCTCCAGTATGGCTGCGCCCATGGAACTTCCTGCTTTTTGTCCCCTCGGCAACGGGCTCCACCAAAATGGCCGCCGGCCGGAAGGACGTGCATCCTCTTCATCTGCGGTGGGATGCTGGCTTTGGCAGGAACCTTTCGCGTGCTTCTCAACCAACTGGTTAACCCTTTCATGTACCACGGCAGACATTTTGGCATGTAACATGGCTTCAGTTCTGATTTTGCACATTGTGTTCACGACTATTTCACCAGCACCTTTAGTGAAACACATTCAAGTAACAAAGTCCTGTACACTTTTCTGGCGCAAACTTTTTTGCATCAGCATGCGATTTCTCTCGGACACAATTCAGACTAGGGGGAGGACTTGTGGCTTTATGGCTAAGGCACACACCTGTATCGCGTTTGTGGCGCCAAAAATTGTGGTGCGCGAAAGGGGTGCGATGTGAGGTAGTTGGGGCAGATATTGTAGCCCAGGGGCAGATGGTGTTAACCCCTAAATGTTCATGAAGCCAGAGTTTTAACCGAGAACTACCCGAACGGTAGCACCTTTGGCATGCTATCATTGGCACTATTAATAGTTGTCTGAAGAATGTTCTGAAATGCTGAATGCACTTGAGCACACAAATCTTCAAGATCCTCAGCTGGCAGCTCCCTTTGCAGTTGCTAGCCAATGACGTCCCAGTGACCAAGTCAAAAGCAGGATTTATCGCTGAATAGGATAGGCCTACATTCCTGCCTACATTTCTGTCTTTCTCTTCACCATGATAGCCTTTGAGAGTGGAGTGAGGTCAATGGAACATCTATATTTGCATGTCTGGCTCTTGGACACCCTAGGTTTAGGCTTAGTATGTAAAGTCCAATTTTACTTGCAGTAAAGACTGGAATTAAATTATTCTAATCTGACGATCTATCTATACAGACTGTCATTCCAGTTCGTCATTGGTCTTCCAACCCTTGGGACATGCAACTGTCAGGGACCGACCAGTGGGACAGGGAGAGTGAGCCCTAAACTGATCCTAAAACCCCTCTCCCTGCCTACTTGCCCATCCATCCTAACCGGTGGATCAACAACTGGGCACCGGTCCCTCCCTGAACTAAAGTGCAGTGGGCTTAATAAAAACACATACTAATAAATAGTCGGTCACAAACCAGAAACATAACAGAAACATAGAACACTATAGTATAAAGTTCAGAGGACACAGATCAGAGAGTTAGTACAGAGGACACTATATCAGCGGACATGAACAGAGGACTCAGTGGTCATGAACAGAGGACCAAAGATCTGAATAAAGAACTAATAAACATATGGGCCGGCATTTATCATTGTAGGTGTAAGTGAAGCATTTTTCTACACCTTTATTTTGTATGCTGGTAATGTGTAGGAACACCACATTTATTAAATGGTCACAGAGCGTTTGATAAATTTTGTGCAGGTACACATTTTCTGAAATTTCTCTCCACATACATCAAAAAGCTAAGCTAAGTCTGGGTTGGTGTTGTTTTAGAGACTTTTCAGTGGCTTTGTGTATTTTTCACAAAAAGGCGCAGTTCATAAAACTCTTCCATATCATGTGTATTAAAGACACAACTTTGGGTAATAAATGATGGCACCCACAGCAACTATAATGAAAATATCCCTTAGTGAGAATATACAGAATAGAAAAGAAATTTTGAAATACACCAATTGGGCTTAAGATGTAATAAAAATCAATTTTACTAGAAAATCTACAAAAATATACGTGATATGAATACAAATACAAAAAGTGCCGACTTATTAGAACAAAGGGGAGGGGGGGGATGGGGTAACAGGTGAGTACCTACAATAAGAGCCCTACCTATCTAGGTGGGGGACTCCTAACACTACGTGTGGATAGGGATGGAAAAAAATATCACATTAATATTTACTGGTAAGTGATTAGTAAATCTCTCTTGCCAAAGCGTTTCACTCCTTGATGCTTGGAGTTCATCAGGGATGAGAGAAAACCACAACCATTCATAAATAGATAACAATCAAGAGACATCAGATTGAAAAAAATTATTAGGGCACATAAAATAATGATATGGAGTCGCAAGTTGTGTCCGTCAAAATGCTATATATAGTAAAGTAATTGGTCACAGTCATTAACCATATAGGGGGCTCAACACAAAGCTCAATAGATAATACTTAATGGATATACAGTTTTCAGAATACCATAATGCATAAGTCATATAAAAAATACAAATTATGTAATTGGATTTGATGGTTTACTCAGTATGTGTTTCACAGAGATGCCTTAGTGGTAGTCTGTTATTTGGGTAAGTGTATACAAATAGCCCCTAATTGTGGTCACCCAAGGCCAAGGTCCTATTAGGTCCCCGATTGTATCCCTTTAGAAGAAAATGCACTTTCATGACCAGTGCAACCATTAAAAGGATATATCAGGAAGGGCTGACGTGCTGACCAAACCCTGATTGATGAAAGATAGAAAAAGATGCAGCACCGGCAATAGATGGAGGTATCAGATTATAGATGAAAAGTAGATGCCCAGATGTCCATAGGATAAATCTCCTGTGGGTCACAGAATTTAGGAGATTGGCTGCCGGTGCGTCCCAAAAGTGGACATCTGGGCATCTACTTTTCATCTATAATCTGATACCTCCATCTATTGCCGGTGCTGCATCTTTTTCCATCTTTCTTTAATCAGGGTTTGGTCAGCACGTCAGCCCTTCCTGATATATCCTTTTAATGGTTGGACTGGTCATGAAAAGTGCATTTTCTTCTAAAGGGATATAATTGGGGACCTAATAGGACCTTGGCCTTGGGTGAACACCAATAGGGGCTATTTGTATACACTTACACAAATATCAGACTACCACTAAGGCATCTCTGTGAAACACATACTGAATCAACCATCAAATCCAATTACATCATTTGGGTTTTCTATATGACTTATGTATTATGGTATTCTGAAAACTGTATATCCATTAAGTACAGTATTATCTATTGAGCTTTGTGTTGAGCCCCCTATATGGTTAATATTACTACCTTTACACTGACTGTGACCAACTACCTGACTATATACAGTATTTTGACGGACACAATTTGCGACTCCACTAACGCCTAATATCATTATTTTATGTGCCCTAATATTTTTTTGCAATCTGATTTATCTTGATTGTTATCTATTTAGGAATGGTTGTGGTTTTCTCTCATCCCTGATAAACTCCAAGCATCAAGCAGTGAAACGCATTGGCAAGAGAGATTTACTAATCACTTACCAGTAAATATCAATGTTATATTTTTCCCATCCCTATCCACACGTAGTGATAGGAGTCCCCCACCTAGATAGGCAGGGCTCTTATTGTAGGTACTCAACTGTTACCCCATTCCCCGCCCCCTCCCCTTTGTTCTAACAAGTCGGCACTTTTTGTATTTGTATTCATATCACGTATATTTTTTGTAGATTTTCTAGTAAAATTGATTTTTATTACATCTTAAGCCCAATTGGTGTATTTCAAAATTTATTTTCTATATCATTTGTATTGTCAAAATCAGTGGATTCCAACTCAAAATCATCAGAAATGGGTAAACCCATTTTTTTAGACACAAAAAACACTAAAGACAATGATAAATGTCAGCCATAGAGTTCAAAACACCAGACAGGAAAACGGACAGGAAAAAAGACTCCAGGAACAGACAGGAATATAGCATAGTCCCCCAGAACCTTCAGTAGACACAAAATCCCCATGGACCAGTAACAGGGATCTATCGCTTATCAGGAATAATCGCAATCCCTCCGAACACCTCCAGTAGACACAGAGTGCCCATGGACAAGTAACAGGGATGCTAAGTTACAACTCAGAAAAACAGATACAACAAGATATAATAATAGAACACTGTTCACATTGAACACAAGACAGGATAAATCACAATTCCTCAGAACACCTCCAGTAGACAAGGAGTCCCCATGGAACGGTAACAGGGATGCAACATAGGACACTTCACACTGGACACACAAACTCACTGGACACACAAACAGGAGACTCGACTCCACTAATGAAGTAGCCATTAATAATAAATCCAAATAGCCTACTGGCCAGCGGCACACTCCACAGTGTGGTCAGAAGCTGACCCAGTTGGAAAACAGAAATATAAAACACAGAACTTCATATATACAGATACAAGAGAAAACACAGTGTGAACAGACACATAAAATCAGGAATAACAATAGCTAAATTTTAAACCTTTTATTACAAAAAATTCTATTACAGAATAACCTACACAAATCCCCATAAAAACAGTAGATATCAATTATTTCACAAAGTGCAATAGTAATAGGGACAATCCCCCGTAATACATGCCTCACCCGATGCGTTTCCCCGTAATTCAATGAAAGAACATACGATTCATCAGGGGTATACAAGCAATTAAAGTGATCACTTTAGGACAAAAATGCACATACACATAATAAGTACATATAGAACATATACATAGTAATACACAGAAAAGGCTCGGCTCTGCTCGTTATCGATGAAAACTGCCGTGATGTGTTTTCAGACCTTCATTACTGTTGGTCATCACATTAACTTATCCTAGCGACCACCAATGCACATGACCACCGCTCCTGATGATGAGGGATGTGGTGGACCACATCCCTCATCATCAGGAGGACCACATCCCTCATCATCAGGAGCGGTGGTCATGTGCATTGGTGGTCGCTAGGATAAGTTAATGTGATGACCAACAGTGGGACCTGTTGTGGAGGAGAATGTCCCTAGAGTGCAGCTGGTTGGGACTGTTTGCGGCTATCTGTCTATGCTAAAGGATTATCTCTGACTTTTGGATATAAGACCTAGATGGTGGAACTCTTAACCAAGGAGGAGTGATAGAGTGTTTGAATTGTCTTTTGCTTCTCGGGCATTTTTGTACAACTAATGATAGTCCTTCTCCCGAGTTTTGGCTCTTAGCTGGATAGCTCTACCCATATCTATGTATAATTATACTACAACATGAAATCTCTGGAGAACATATTGTCTTGAGTTTACCCTCTATATATCTGTGAGGTCGGCTATCTAAAGGGACATACTTGTTCATGAATATTTTGGAACAATAATGAAGGTCTGAAAACACATCACGGCAGTTTTCATCGATAACGAGCAGAGCCGAGCCTTTTCTGTGTATTACTATGTATATGTTCTATATGTACTTATTATGTGTATGTGCATTTTTGTCCTAAAGCGACCACTTTAATTGCTTGTATACCCCTGATGAACCGTATGTTCTTTCATTGAATTACGGGGAAACGCTTCAGGTGAAGCATGTATTACGGGGGATTGTCCCTATTACTATTGCACTTTGTGAAATAATTGATATCTACAGTTTTTATGGGGATTTGTGTACGTTATTCTGTAATAGAATTTTTTGTAATAAAAGGTTTAAAATTTAGCTATTGTTATTCCTGATTTGGTAGTCTAGAGCTAGCTAATATTGATCTATACATCAGTGATTGTTGAACAGACACATAGCAGAAAGAACATACAAATCCTAAAACTGACTAAACAAACACAGCTTAAAATCTACTAAGAGCATGCCACATAACTTTGGCTAAAACCAGAAAATAAAAATGCATGCTAAAACAGAGATGGCAGATTAAAAGCTTAAACAAAGAGTGTTTCACCAAGAGCTCCATGCAACATGTCCAGCATCTTAGCAAGTCAGGATATAATGAAGTCAATCACCAGCCCAGAGGCTAGACTCGGCTGACTTTAAATAGACACACCCTGGTAGCTATTGCCTAAAATGCCAAAGGCTAATAACTATTCCCTGACTAGGGAACATAAAACTGTTCACACACAACCAAACCAATAGCTGTGTGTGAACACAGGCCAATACAGACATGACAGCAACATTAAACAGTGCTGACATCTCGGGAACGCGTGTAGTGATTGGTCGGAGTGATGAACAGAATCAGTTGAGAGATTCTGTCCATCTCAATTTGCAACACGTGGCAATAACGGACACATCCGGGAACAGAAGGCATTGCATAATCATACTGTCCTGATTTCTGAGGGTTTCGATCTGACTTTTATAGCATTATATCCTCAACCACATGCCTGAAATGCTTGGTGCTTGAAAATTTGATAGTTAGCAAATCTTAGTGACGTTTGCTATTTTCTTGATATGTATAACCTTACAGCTTGTCTTTCTTAGTGTTGCAATTTTAATGTTGAGTTTGTATAAACATCAATCAGCCATATTATTAAAACTATATACTTAATATTGTGTAGGCCCCCCTCATGCTGCCAAAACAGATTTGACCCATTAAGAATTGGACTGTACAAGACCTTTTTAATAGAGTTGTCTGGTTGTTTTTTGGTAATATTTAATAATGGCAAGGCTGGGCAAAGAAAATATCAAACCAGTACACTCAACAGCCTGCAGTGACCTGCCTCAAGCAATGATTGGCTGAGTAAGAACTTACTTGAGTCAAGAAGATGAAGTGGTGAACGTCAGGGAGTAGTTGCTTAGACCACGTTTACATCATGATTGTGCTTTCTGTTGCACGTATGTCTCAGTAACCTGTCAAAATGGGATGTCCACATATACAAGCATGGAAAAGCACAGCATATTGAAGTGATTGCTCACTTAGAAGTTCCTTCAGGTGAAGAAAGAAAGGCTGATAATAAGTCTATTAAACAGTCAGGGCCAGATCATCATTGGCGCTCATGGAGCACCTGCTCCGGGCCCCGTGCCCGCAGGGGGCCCCGTCACATTTGGGACATCCCTGTGGGTTGCTCAGTAGCGGATCAGGGCCCCCTGTTAGCCTGGCCGTGGCCACTTTAAAACAGTGACCAGCAGCGGCTCCTATGGGCCCGCCCCGGACTCCTCCTGCTTTTTCTGTATTTCATATTTCCTTACCTGGCCGCGCTCGGCAGGCTCAGGTGATACGTCGTGTCATGTGGGCTGTGACGTCTCCTGCGGCTCCTCTGCACAGTGTCAGGGACATCACTTCTCATTTCCGGCAGCCACGCCGCTACAGGGCACAGTTTTCTTCATTACACCCCAGCGCTGCAGGAAATGACGAGTGACGTTGTGCAGAGGACCAGCAGGAGACGTCACTCGTCACAGCCCACGAGACCCGACGCGACCTGAGCCTGCCGAGCGCGGCCAGGTAAGTAAATATGAAAAATAGAAAAAGCAGGAGGAGGGGGGGAGCAATGAGCAGGGGAGGATTATGAGTGGGGGAGGATGATGAGGCAGAGGGGGGTAATGACGAGCAGGGGGGGTAATGATGATGAGGGGGGAATGATGAGCAGTGGGGGGGGAATGATGAGCGGGGGGGGGGGGGAATGAAGAGCAGGGGGGATGATGAGCAGGGGGGGATGATGAGCAGGGGGGGAATGATGAGCAGGGGGGGATGATGAGCAGTGAGGGGGAATGATGAGCAGTGGGGGGGGGGGAATGATGAGCAGGGGGGGGGAATGATGAGCAGGGGGGAAATGATAAGCAGGGGGGGGAATGATGAGCAGCGGGGGAATGATGAGCAGGGGGGGAATGATGAGCAGGGGGGGAATGATGAGCAGGGGGGGAATGATGAGCAGGGGGAATGATGAGCAGGGGGGAATGATGAGCAGTGGGGGGGGGATGATGAGCAGTGGGGGGGGATGATGAGCAGTGGGGGGGGAATGATGAGCAGGGGGGGGAATGATGAGCAGGGGGGAATGATGAGCAGGGGGGGGAATGATGAGCAAGGGGGGAATGATGAGCAGGGGGGAGAATGATGAGCAAGGGAGGAATGATGAGCAGGGGGGAGAATGATGAGCAAGGGGGGAATGATAAGCAGGGGGGAAATGATGAGCAGGGGGGGGAATGATGAGCAGGGGGGGAATGATGAGCAGGGGGGGAATGATGAGCAGGGGAGGAATGATGAGCAGGGGGAAATGATAAGCAGGTAGGAATGATGAGCAGGGGAAAACACAGTCTCTTGTAGGGTTATAATGATTGTTGTCTTTATACAGAGGATGAGGATCGGCTGGCAGAGTGAGGAACCAATGATGTCCAGGCGTCAAACTTTACAGAGGAAGATGGAGCTGGAAGAAGACCTGGTGTCTGGACCAGATGAAAAAGAAAAGGAAAAACAACAGAGAAGACGTCTCCTGTAAGTCTTTTTATGTTTGTGTATTCTCCTGACTGTCCCATTAGATCTCTCCTCACTTCTAAGTTTTGCAGTAATAATGGATGAATCTGTACCCCAATTTGAGGCTCCAGCTGTTAAAAAACTACAACTCCTATAACGCCTGAAGCTCTCCAGACATAATGGGGGTTGTAGCTTTGCAACAGCTGCAAAGAGTGACCTGAACTAAAGTGATTTTAGACCATGCAGCCCCTTTAATTTTAACGGGGGCCTGACTCCTGTTCCACTCAGTGGAAGGGAAGGGGGACTGTCGGGGGGGGGGGGGCATCATAATGAAGTGCTCCGTCTTCCAGGCAGCCTTAATATGGCCCTGCAAACAGTTGCTTATGTGATAGACATTTTTGCTAACTAAAGCTGTTTGCTGTATGACTGCTGTATGCTGTAGCAACAATAAATGCTGTTTTAGTAGGGTATTGTATGTTGCTTGTAAATCAGCAAATTGACAATTAAAAGTATGTATTTTAGAAAAAATTTTCCCTTTTCCCTCAAAATACAAACACATTTTGTTTTATTATACAGTATAAATTACATCTTACATGTTGTGATATGTCTTAAATGTACCAATTTAGAAAGATGTGTGTATTATGGAAGACCTAAGACCTTCCACTGTAGAATATTAATACTGTCTATAATTATATTCAGGTGGGGTCAAAGCATGTGGATTTATCACTATATAGGATGTGTTTTTTATTTATCACTTATACAACATTCAGAATTTGTTTTACAATCCTCAGGCCATGTCTATGTTAATAAAATTGAGTTCTTGCTTTAAAGGGGTACTCCGGTGGAAAACTTTTTTTTTTTAACCAACTGGTGCCAGAAAGTTAAACAGATTTGTAAATTACTTCTATTAAAAATTCTTAATCCTTCCAGTACATATCATATGCTGTATAATGCAGAGGAAATTCTTTACTTTTGGGATTTCTTTTCTGTCATGACCACAGTGCTCTCTGCTGACACCTCTGTCCATTTTAGGAATTGTCCAGAGCAGCATATGTTTGCTATGGGGATTTTCTCCTGCTCTGGACAGTTCCTGACATGGACAGAGGTGTCAGCAGAGAGCAATGTGGTTGTGACAGAAAAGAAATCCAAAAAGAAAAGAATTTCCTCTGTAGTTCCTCCATGGAAGGATTAAGATTTTTTTAATAGAAGTAATTTACAAATCTGTTTAACTTTCTGGCATCAGTTGATAAAAAAAAAAAAAAGTTTTCCATCGGAGTACCCCTTTAACACCTAGCTTACAGTCTGTCTAGTAATGTCCAGGTGTAAAGTTGTTACTTTGATTGTTTAAAGAGAATGCACGATTAATGAGTAGTGCACTGTATTTATGGACAGTGAGTAGTCATTATCTTGTGCGATTTTCAAAACCTTGACTTTATTTCCTTTGTTCTTATTTTTGACCTTGGCATTGTGAGATTTAATCACAAACAATATCTTGAAATGTTTCTTGTGATTTTCTATCTAGGATTGAACATAAACTTTTCTATTACTTATTTACATAAGTTGTTTGGGCATTTACCTGTTGTGAAAAGGCAACTAACTTTAGAGTTGATGTTTTTTTTTTTTTTACTTGGATACTTTAAAAACAGCAAATAATGCCACACATCCTGTAATCCTGGAAGTAGGACTGGTGTGATTTTCCCTTGTGAAGGCCTTTTCATGGCGTTACCCACGTCTCTAGTTCAATAGCTAGCTATCATTTTGTGCAAGACAAAAATTGGGACTCATCACGGATAGCCCTCCTTTGCAGACTCCAGTGCTGTGGTCCTCTGCACCATTACCATACGGCCTGTCCTTCTTGGTGTTGCGATTTAAATGTTAAAGAGGGAATGTCACAATGGTTCTACTCCTGGGATTATGGTATGGGGTGGCATAATATACTGTAGTTGAATAATTCTGGTCTTCATTCCAGGTACACTAACAGCTTGGCATTACATTCATTTTGCCATGAAATCAATGATACAGCCATTTCTCCAAAGTGTCCCCAAAGTTATGTTTTTAAATCACAGTGCCAGGTTGCTTGTGCTACTGTGGCCTGCAGCGCCTCTCCCATTCAGAACATCAGCAATTGTGCAAGGAAATGCCAACAGTGGATGTTCATGATTTGGCTGCCCAAGTGCATTCAATGTGGCAGAATATTCCTTCGACAACCCATTACCCTTTCAGGACTCAGCCAATTTTCATTTTTGGGGTTTTGTTTTTTTCCTCCCCACCTTCTAATAGACATAACTCCCTTATTTCTCCATCTATCGACCCAAATGAAGGATTGTTTTTTGCATCACCAATTGTTGTCATAAAAGAGGGCAGGGAGACGTGAGCCCTAAGCTATCCCTAGAAACACTCTCCCTGCCTACTTGCCCATCTGCCCTAAACGGCAGATTGATAACTTGGAGCCAGTCTCTTCCTGCGCTAAAGTACAATGGCGTCAAGGTCAACAAAACAAACGGAACTGTACATAGTCGGGGCCAAGTCAGGAACAAACGGGAATACAATAACCAGATCAGATATCTAAATACTAACAAGGCAGGATATTGCATTCTAACAAAATGGGTCAGGAAATCAGGAGCACTGTTTACACTGGAGTCAGAACAAAGAACACAATAGACTACAAACAGATACAGGTTCAGAGGACACAGAACAGAGTTAATGTACAGAGGACACTATAGTCCAATGGTAATGTACAGAGGACACTATAGATCAGTGATCATGTACACTATGGCCAGTGATTATGTACTAAAAACACTAAAGTTCAGTAATCATGAACATACTCTCCACTGAGTGATCAGGGTACTGGCCTAGAAGGAAACAGAAATACTAAATACAAGCAAACACGGGTACAGGCACAAGACTCACTCACTCCTAGATAGACAGATAGCATAGGGCTCAGGAATTGTATCCTAGGATTAGAAGGATATAACAAGGTCAAAACAGGACTGAAAAAACAAGTGTGAATACAGACTAAGGCAAAACAAAGAAAATGCAGGATAAGTATACAGAAATACTAAATCCCGACAAATGTACTAAAACCAAGCAGGATAAAATCTATATCTCAAACAGGACAGATAAGCGTGGTATAAAAATATACTAAAACAGACAAAACATAGCTAAGGTGCAAAATAAACAGACATGGTCAGAGTAAAGCTCACTTACCAGCAGCAAGTTCTAGCAGAGCTCAGGTTTAAATAACCACACCTGAGATGCCAGAGGCCAGGAGCATTACCTCTTCCAACCCCAGGAAGAATTAGCAGAGAAACTCTTTAGACATAAAAACAAAGTCTAAACAGGACCTAAAACAGAAAAATGAAAAACGCAGAAACGGACATTACGATTATACTTTGTAATTACATCACTCATTTTACCACCAAATCTACAGTGAAACAAATAAAAAATTATTTGTGGGGCAAAATAAAAAAAATAAAAAACACACCATTTAGCAAATTTGGGGAGCTTCTGTTTCTACACAGTGCACTTTTTTTGGAAACAGTGACACATTGCCCCTTATTTACTAAGAGTGGAGTGTAGGTTTCTTCGTGGGTTTTAATGCCCTACAATTTGTTTTCCCCAGTATGTACTAAGATTTCCCTACATTTTCCACTTTTCCTACATTTTGCTTTTTTCATATGCTCTCATCTGTAGGGTTTTCTTCAGTTGAAATCCACCACATTTTCTGTGGAAACCTTAGTACATATGTTGGGTTTTTGTGAAAATGTCGGGAACATGCCCCTTTTCTGTGACCACCACCCCTTTTCCCGACAATCAGGCCCTTTTTCGGGTTTTCTTAGCAAAATGGAGAGTTAGTCTGTTTTTTTTTTTTTTTTTTTTTCAATTCTAGCGCAAATTCTGGTGCAAACTGAATTTCTGGCACAAACTTCTGGCAATGTGCCAGAATCTGGCGCACAACGCGACAAAACATGTCGGGTTTGCAATAGTAAATGGGGGCCATTATCTTTATTCTGTAGGTCCTTACCCATATTATATAGGTTTTGTTTTATTTTACTACTTTTAAAAAATTATAACTTTCTGTATGAAAATGCTTAAAGCATTACTGTCATTAGTAAGAAAATTAAAAAAGAATTCTTAACTCAGTGTAGTAATGTGCCCTAAGACCTGTATGCACACAGTGGGGATCAAAAGTTTGGGCACCCCAGGTAGAAAATTGGATTAATGTGCATAAAGAAGCCAAGGAAAGATGGAAAAATCTCCAAAAGGCATCATATTACAGATTAGACATTCTTATAATATGTCAACAAAAGTTTGATTTTATTTCCATCATTTACACTTTCAAAATAACAGAAAACAAAAAAATGGCATCTGCAAAAGTTACGGCACCCTGCAGAGTTAATATCTTGTACTGCCCCCTTTGGCAAGTATTACAGCTTGTAAATGCTTATTGTAGCCAGCCAAGAGTCTTTCAATTCTTGTTTGAGGTATCTTTGCCCATTCTTCCTTACAAAAGTCTTCCAGTTCTTTGAGATTTCTGGGCATTCTGTCAAGCACTGCTCTTTTAAGGTCTATCCATAGATTTTCAATTATGTTGAGGTCAGGAGGTTGTGAAGGCCATGGCAAAACCTTCAGTTTACGCCTCTTGATGTAATCCCCCATGGAGGTGTGTTAAGGATCATTATCCATTTGTAGAAGCACTCCTCTCTTTAACTTCAGCTTTTTCACAGATGGCATCAAGTTAGCATCCAAAATTTGCTGAAATTTTATTGAATCCATTTTTCCTTCTACTCGTGAGATATTCCCTGTGCCACTGGCTGCAATACAACCCCAAAGCATGATTGATCCACCCCCATGCTTAACAGTTGGATAGAGGTTCTTTTCATTAAATTCTGTTCCCCTTCTTCTCCAAACGTACTTTTGCTCATTCCAGCCAAAAAGTTCAATTTTAACCTCATCGGTCCACAGAACTTGTTTCCAAAATGCATCAGGCTTGTCTATATTGAAAAATTGGAACCTTCACAAGAAAGACAAGATAGGCATAAAAGTCTATTGGTGAAGGAATCACGTTGGATTCTGCGCACTAATGCCACTGGTCCATTGGGTCTTAATGACCATATCGAAATTAGTGTATTTATTTAATACCATAGTCATGTTGGCATGCGCATGATATATATTCTCACTACGGTTATTTTGCTTTTAATTCCTTATGTATAGTTTCATCCCATGTATGTATTCACTTTCACTATTCCTTCTCACCCCCTCCTTCCTCCTTTTTTCCTCTAACCCTCCCTCTCCTCTCCCTTCCCCCCCCCTTTCCCCTCCTCTCCATTCTTACCTCACACCTGCACCTCCCCCAGCCAGGTGGTTGCAATGACCACCAGGTTGAACTTAAAAGCACACCCACGGACGTGAGGACATAGGGCCTGAAGAAGCCCAAACGCGTGATTCGGTCGTTGCCCGAAGGCTCACTACTGTCCGCTCTCCCCCTGCACATGGATACCTGGATGTAATGAATAAAGAATCCTGATGCTACAGAACGGTCAGTGCTCCGTGCTTTCTTTCGCTATGCCTGTGATGTTGTCTATATGTTTATTTGCAAAGTTCAAACGCAGATTTTTGTGGTGAGGACGTAGAAGAGGTTTTCTTCTGATGACTCTTCCATGAAGACCATATTTGTACAAGTATCTCTTTATAGAGGAATAGTGTACCACAACTCCAGTGTCTGCCAGATCTTTCTGGAGGGATTGTGCAGTCAAACGGGGGTTTTGAATTGTTTTTCTCACAATCCTGTGAGCTGTTTTGTCTGATATTTTTCTTGGTCTTACAGATCTTGCTTTAACTTCCACTGTTCCTGATGACTGCCATTTCTTAATTACATTCCGAACAGAGGATATTGACATCTGAAAATGTTTTGTTTTCTTCTTATAGTCTTCTCCAGCTTTGGGAGCGTCAACTATTTTCAGTTTCAGATTTCTAGACAACTGCTTAGAAGAACCAATGGTGCTGATTGTTGGGGCAAGGTCAGATGAGTCTGGGCATTTAACACCTTTGAGATTGACATCACCTGGTCTTCCCAGATGATGATTGAGAACAATCCATGACACTGGCAGGTCTCAGCTTTGCAAAGGGGGCAGTGCATGCTATAAATTCTGCAGGGTGCCCAAACTTTTGCAGACAATATTTTTTTGTTTTCTGTTATTTTGAATGTGTAAATTATGGAAATAAAATCTAACTTTTTTTGACATATTATAGGAATGTCTAATCTGTCATTTGATGCCTTTTGGAGATTTTTCCATCTTTCCTTGGCTTCTTTATACACATTAATACAAACTGTTACCTGCCCAAACTTTTGATCCCCACTGTAAAAATATGAATGTGTTATTATGTAAAATACCCTTTGATCTATGTATAACTGTCATCAGTCTTTCAAATTCTCTCAGAGGCTGGGGGTGTTCCCCTGGAGCATGATGAGCTCCTCTCCTCCCCCCTCCCCTCTCCCGTCATGAGTTCTGCACAAACATTTTTACACTTGCAAAGCATATTGCCTGAATGCATGCTCTATATAACTCTAATGCAGCCATGCATGCTCTATAGTGCTCTAATGCAGCCTGGGAAACTATATGGTGTAAGGACAGTAGAAACACCTGCATTATCTGGCATTTTTTTACATTTTCACAGCTTTGTAACCAAAGCATGCATGCTTTTTATAACTCTAAAGCAGCCATGTGGAACCTATATGGCGCAAATACAAAATAAATAAGTTCATAAATTGACCAAAGAGAAACCATTTTGCATAGAAATAATAGTTAAGCACCTTGTTTTGCTTGTAACTGTGCATGTGATTATCCCCTATCCTTTGAATGTCTAATCACGAGGGTCCAGCTGCTGGGGAACCCCACATACTCTCCTGCAGCACCCACTTGTCATCAGCTGCGATCAGCGAAGATCGCTCCATGCTGATGACTCACTATACAGGGGCCAGAGTATCGTGAATACCCCGCCCCCTCGTGACATCATGGTCCTTGTATCATGAGTCATCAGCACAGAGCGATCTTTGCAGCTGATGACAAGCGGGTGCTGCAGAAGAGATCATGGGGCTCCGCAGCGACGGGATCCCCGCGATCAGACGTCTTATGCCCTATCCTTTGTATAGGGAATAAAATGACTAGGGTCGGAGTATCCCTTTAAAGACTGCAGGCTGTCTGGAACTTGTTTGTACTCTAAGGAACAGCATGGAGATAACCACATCTCCCTCCCCTGATTAAAACTTCTATTAGGGAAGGGGTTAAATCACATTTATTAACTTTTTTTTCTTTTTTTACACCATTTTTTCATCCCCATGGGGAATTATTACATGCAATCTTCTGACTGCATACACTGTTCAATTCTATGCCATAGCATAGCATTGATCAGTGTAATCTGTGCTCGATTGCTCCAGTCTGCTGAGGCTGGCTGGAGTAACCTAGTAACAATCAGACAGCGAGGAGGCAGGTAAGGTCCTTCCTTCCATCCTCTCAGAGGTTCTGGACTTTGCAATTTCACCGCGGCGGTCCCGAACAGCCTTACTGAGCTTCCGGGAATGGTTTTACTTTCCCTTTAGTCCAGAAATGCGTATTTTTTGTCACTTCATATACTAGAAAAATATTAATAAAACGTGATCAAAAGGTGCCATCAAAATTAAAATGGTCAGATCATGGCACAAAAAAATAAGAATAAAAAAGTTATAGGGGTCAGAATTGGACAATTTTAAACATACTAATTTTGGTTCATGTAGTTATAATTTTTTTTAAAGTAGTAAAACAAAATAAAACCTATATAAATTAGGTATCACTGAAACCGTATAGACCTGCAGAATAAAGAATAAGGTGTCATTTGTACTGAAAAGTGCACTGCGTAGAATCGGAAGCCACCAAAATTTACCAAATTTTTTTTTTATTTTTTTTATTTTGCCCCACATATGTTTTTTTTCTGGTTTCGACGTAGATTTTCTGGTGACATGATTAATGGTATTACAAAGTAAAATTGGTAGCACAAAAACAAGCTATTATATTGGTCTGTAGGTGGAAAATTTAAAGTGATTTTTAGAAGGTGAGGAGGAAAAAACTAAAGTGCAAAAATGAAAAATGGCCACAGAGAAAAAGGGTTAAGGAATTGCTAAATGAAAAAAGTTGTTTCTAACAACAGTAATGCTTTAAAAATGTCCTCTTCTGACCCCTATAACATTAAAAAAATTTCACATATAGGGATGTATGAGGGCTCATTTCCTGCACCATGATCTACTGTATAGTTTTTATCAGGACCATTTTTGTTTAAAAAAAAACTTTTGATCACATTTTATAACTTTTTTTTTCTAGTATATGAACTGGCTAAAAATACATATTTCTGTACTTTGGTATTTTTTACGCATACCCCATTGACCATGAATATTAATTAGCATTATATACTAACAGTTCAGACAATTACACATGTGGCGACACCACATATGTTTATGTTTATTTTTGTTTACATTATTTTAATACCCTCATTGATAGCATTCTAAGGTGTGTGTATTTTTGCTCGTGGCATTTATTCTGGAGACTGAATAAATTGAGATGTTTTTAATATTTTGATCAAAGAAAGAAAAGTGATCCGGCACCGTTGACTCTGCACAGATGAGTGCAATCAAATGAGCGAGCCGGCAAGGCTTCATAGTACCTAGACAGTCCCATGCAAATGAACGGTAGTGCTCAACGTTGTATAGATGCCTCCACAGAAATCATCAAACAAGAAGAAAGAACAGAGCACATACCGTAAGATTCTTTGCAGGTGCAATTTTGTTCTTCAGACAGGGGGACAGATACAGGTGGGCGGACTGGGACAAGGGGGCCTGATGAAGCGCAGACAAGTGTGACGTGGAACGTAGCCTAAAGTTTCCCCCGAAGCACCCGTTCGCCCACCTGTATCCATCCACCCATCTGAAGAATAAAATTGCAACTGCAAAGAATGTGCTCCGTTCTTTTTTCTTGTTTGATGATTTCTTTTTAATATTTTGTTTCAATGTTTTCATAATTTGCAAACCCTAATGTGTCTATTTCTGTGCTTTCCGTAAGTCCACACATAATAGTGTTACAATTTCAATGTTGAGCAGTGTAAATCTGACCAATGCTAATATTGCTTGTGCCATTATTTAAATATTAGTTTAATGTATTATAGTTACAGTTCAGTGTACTCCAACCAGTTGCCTTGGAGCCACATGTGGCTCGTAAACCCCTTGCATGGAGCTTTCCAGCCTCTGGCAGATGGACATGCACATTTGTGTGCAGAGGCATAGCTAAAGGCCCTGGTTTAAATGTTTAGCTTGGCCCCCCTCTTCCTGGGCAACTTCTTTTTACATAACAGGGTTGTCACGATTCGGCTTACAGGTTGTGGATCCACTGTGTCAGCGAGGGATTGGCGTGGACCGTGCTGGTGGACCGGTTCTAAGAGGCTACTGGTGTTCACCAGAGCCCGCCGCAAAGCGGGATGGTCTTGCTGCGGCAGTAGCAACCAGGTCGTATCCACTAGCAACGGCTCAACCTCGCTGACTGCTGAGAAGGCGTGGGACAGAAGGACTAGGCAGAGGCAAGGTCAGACGTAGCAGAAGGTCGGGGCAGGCGGCAAGGTTCGTAGTCAAAATGGATAGCAGGAGATCAGGTAACACAGGCTTGGACAACACTAAACGCTTTCACTGGCACAAGGCAACAAGATCCGGCAAGGGAGTGCAGGGGAAGTGATGTGATATAGCCAGGGAGCAGGTGGAAGCTAATTAAGCTAATTGGGCCAGGCAACAATCATTGGTGCACTGGCCCTTTAAGTCTCAGAGAGCTGGCGCGCGCGCGCCCTAGAGAGCGGAGCCGCGCGCGCCAGCACATGACAGCCGGGGACCGGGACGGGTAAGTGACTTGGGATGCGATTCGCGAGCGGGCGCGTCCCGCTATGCGAATCGCATCCCCGCCGGCAATGTCAGTGCAGCGCTCCCGGTCAGCGGGTCTGACCGGGGCGCTGCAGGGAGAGAGACGCCGTGAGCGCTCCGGGGAGGAGCAGGGACCCGGAGCGCTCGGCGTAACAAGGGTCTAAAACTCTCACCAGTCAGCTGCAGAATAAAGTTTTCCAGGGGCTCACAGCCGACTTGTTCTCTGATCGGAGGCATTTTTTCTTTCTTTCCTTGCCCAGACCGCCATGAAGACTTTTTGATATGTCTCAACTACTGCCACATGCTTTGCTTCCTATATAAAATACTGCCACAAATTGTGTCCCCTAAATAGTATACTTGCACATATTGTGCCTTGAATATTGAACTGATGCCGTACTTCTTAACCTTCTTAGCGGTTATCCGGAGCGTGACTCGGGGTTGATTTTCCCTGCCAGGAGCGGTAACCCCGAGTCATGCTCGGAGTAGAATTGCGCCATTGCAGGGCATCATTCCGGCATTGCGGGGTAGCATTGCGGGGTATCATTGTGGCGTTGCGGGGTATCATTGCGGCGGTTGCGGGGTTGCAGGGTATCATTGCGGCGGTTGCGGCGTTGCAGAGTATCGTTGTGGGGTATCGTTGCGGGGTAGCATTGCAGAGTTGCGAGCGGAGCCCACTTACTTTCCACTTGCGATCCAGCGATGTTCTCCGCTGTGATCAGCGGTGTTCTCCGCTGTGATCAGCCTCCGCCTGACTTCCTGGTTCCGTTCTCTGCGAGCAGCAGTGGCGCATGGCAACGGAACTTGGCGGGAAATTCAAAAATTTAAGCAAACACATATAAAAAGAGGTCATAAAGAGGTCATACATTGTAATCTGAGGGGCTACACTGTATTACTTCAGATCTGACACTTGATCACTGTACAGTGCCCCTTGCCTGACATATTACTGTCATTTGTGCCCCAAAAATATTTATAAAATGGCATCAAAAAAGCGCCACTTTACAGCAAAATCGCTTTTGGACCAGTTGAGTGACAGCGACAGCGACACAGAGGTGCTCGCAGAACTGAGCGATAGTGAGTCATGGGGAGATTTATCGTCTGACACTGACACCGACACTGATCTGTCAAGTGACAACGGCGATGATCCTGCACCTGACCTCATTGATGTGCGCACTTGGCACTCTATCAACTGCGATACGGACCAGGTAGCGCCCCCCAAGATTCCCATTCACTGGATCACCTGGGATGAAGGTAGATGTTGAGCGTGACAACCCTTTGGCATACCTGCAATTATTCCTCACTGAGGAGGTAATAGGTAAGGTAAGTTTGATGGCCTACAAGGGACGCCTAAGCTGGATACAATACATTGCATCCAAAAGAGCACGGTTTGGCATCAAATCCTACATCCTCTGCGAGTAATCCACTGGGTACATCTGGAATTCAGTCGTTTACACCAGTAAAGGCACAAAGTTCAACCCCAGGTACAGTGGCTATGGGATGGCCACATCATCTGTCCTTACACTGCTGGAGCCATTGCTGAGCAGGGGTATTGTGTGACCACGGACAATTTCTACACATCTCCGGAACAGTATGAGGTTTTGCTAAAGAACAAGACTGACGCATGTGGTACAGTGAGGCCTAGCCGACATGACATGCCATCTATGTTTGCCAAAAAAAAACTAAAAACTGGAGAAATGGTTGCCTGACAGAAGAGTAAGATGATGGCAATGCGATGGCAAGACAAGAAGGACATGTGTCTCATGAGCACTGTGCACAATACCTCCACTGCCATGGTCCACACAAAAGGTGGGAAAGATGTGCTGAAGCTGCAAGTCGTGATAGACTATATGCATATATCCTGCACAAAGCAAAGAGTGACAAGCCTCTTGTTCATTCCGAGTTCATCTGGAAGGTGGCTGAGAGGATTTTTGTCAACCACCAGACGCCGTCAGTAGTTGTGAACAGACCTGGACATCGTGCTGTTGACGTTGTCAACCCAGAACGCCTGACTGGCCGTCACTTTATGGACCACATCCCGCCAAACGCAAAAAAGCAGCACCTACCAGGATGTGCGTAGTTTGCTGCTCCAAGAGAGATGGCAATGGAAAGAAAGTCAGAAAAGAAACCAGGTTTCATTGTCCTGATTGTGACGTCGGACTTTGTGCAGTCCCATGTTTTAAAATTTATCACACTCAGGATGTTTATTGAATTTTCTTTGTTTGACAAATTTCATTATTTTTCCTTACATTATTGAAAAAAAATTATATTATTTATTAGATTAAAATTCATGATTTTGTGTTTCAAACTTTATCACGTCTACTAGAGTCTTGTTTGGTCAGGTTAAGTAAGTAATTACTAAGAATTGTAGGCCTACAATACATAACGCCAAATTTCCATGCAAAAAATGGTACCGCTTTTGGTACAAATTTCCTGACATAATCATACCGCCAGGGAGGTTAATACAATACCACCACATGCTGTGCCTCTGAATACAATATCACTGCATACTGTGCCCCTCAATTCCATATTGCCACATGCATTGCCCCTGAGTACAATTCTGCCACATGTGCTGTACTCCGGTAAAACAATTAATGATACCACTGTCCTCTTAATAAAATGTGTCCCTGCTCCCTAATGAACAGTGTCACTACCTCCATTTATAAACTGCAACATTGTCCCTATAAACTCTGCCACTGTGCCCCCAAATTGTGCCACTCTGCCCCCAAATGCACTTTGCCATTATGCCCCAAATCACCACGATACCCCCATTTGAACTGTGTCAATGTGCCTCTGAACTGTGCCACTGTGCCCCCAAATAAACTATGCCATTGTGTCCATAAACTGTGCCACTGCAACCTTAAATGAACTATGCCCCCAAACTGTGGCACTATGTCCCCTAACGGTGCCCTTAAATAAACTGGATCACTGATCCGCAAAAATGAACTGTGCTACTGTTTTTACAAATTGTGCCACTGCCCCCTAATAATTTTTGCAATACTTAGAATAGAATACTCACCTGTAACGGGTCCCATACTGCTCCACTAGTCTGGCCTCTTATAATCAGGTCTGGTCAAGGCATATAGATGAAGGCAGCGCTAATCATGCTGCCGCATCATAGAGCGCAAGGGGCCAGGCGGGCAGGGAGTCTTAAAGATGCCTCTACATTTAAATCCCTAAAATGCTGGGAACCTCTCACAGGAGGTCACTACTATTTCTGTGTCATGTGGCAGGGGAATCTTGGGCCTCCTGGACTATGGAGCCAGGTCGTAATTAGCTGTTATGACCTATTGTTATGCCACTGTTTGTGTGGTAGTGGTGCAAGTGGTGTAATAACATTACTAGAACACGAAGACACATCTGGAGACACAAAACCTTAATACATTTTTTTTTTTAAGTCCAATGTTGCATCATTTTTTATTCTAGATGCATTAAAACAAAAATGAGGGCTGAACATAATGGGCAGATTCTAAGGAATCTAATTCTAATGTCTGTATCCTAAAATGCCATTCACAGCTATATCAATTTCATGCAGGAAATCCCAAGGTCAGCTCCCAGGTCCCAGTTTAAATAGTAATGCTTTAGCATTGTCCCTATTTGGTGGTGGAGAAAAGCAGTGGATAAGATTTCACCAAGGGTTTCCTTTATAGTTTCGACATAGTCTCCAGTGTTATTATAATGTCATTGTCATATACAACATTGTATCCTGATTCATTTTCTGATATATCAGTATATCTGGAACACAATTAACAGACATCACCATTGGCTGGCCCTGGCAAAGTCAAAAGGATAGCCTTAGATTCTGCTAACTAGAATATAGTGGAATATTCTTAGCTCTTTTTGGTCATTTGTTTCCTTTTTTTTCTCAAAACCACTACTTATAATGACATAATTACATTCCCAAATAATATTTAAAAAAATCCATCTCTCCTGACATACTGCGCCATTGATTTAATGCCCGGTTGTTAAATTTCATAAAGGGCATATTTATTCCCTTTCTAGTCCTGAGCACCAGGTCACAATAAATTTAATACTGTAGAACCTTTGTGAGCATTACATTAGGCACTCTTTTACTCTAGTGGGTGCTGGGTTCTTTTAGTTGGTAAGAAATATGGAGGATTGAGACCTTGCTTTGAGTATTGGAAGTTGAAATACATCTACTCCTCCTAGACAATCAGATTTTTGGGTTTTGGAAAGTGGTTTTCCAAACTTGATCTCAGAGGGGCTAATAGTTTCATATGTATTCCAGGAAGAGAGGAGTAGAAGACTGCATTTAATACCTCCAATGGCCATGATGAATACCTGATTATGCCATTTGGTCTCCTGTAGTGTTTCAAAACCTAGTAAAATATATTTTAAGAGATGTTATAGCACTAATTTTGTTGTTGTATATATTGATGACATACTGCTCTTTTCTCCAGATTGGCCTTCTCATGTCAAACATGTAAGATCTGTACATCACGTTTGCTAAGTTACATTTATTTGTTTTTGGGGTACAAGAGGTACACTTTCCAGGCCAGGTTCATTTTTAATTATGATTTTCTGAGTGGACCCTGGGCATGCATATATATTTTTTTAATTATAAGCATCACCACTCACTTAACTTCTGTGAAGTTCCACGGGCAGCTGCTTAGGCCCCCCAGGAATAAATGGGCCCGGAGCAGCTGCCTCTTTTGCCCAGCGTTAAAGTCAGCCCTGTTCTCGGCCATATTGTAACCTTAAATTTTTTATTTTTTTTATAGATTCGGGTAAGATATTAGTGCTAGTAGATTGTGTTCAACCCACATCATCTCAATTATTCCAAAGATTTTTGGACTTTGCCGACTATGAATGTTAACCTATTAAAAACTGTAGCAGTCAAACCACTGGCAGACCAGAAAGCCAAAAGCTATCCCAGCTTTTGAGTTTCTTAAACAACACTGGAATTACTGCAGTTTTTTAAACAATGTGTCCACTGGCAGCCATTTTACCATAATACAACACATTATTACATTTAAAAAAATACAGCCATTTTTTATACTTGTTTACTGTGGTTGTTTTTTTCTCATTATTTTACACCTTATGAACCCACAATATCAGACAGGCCCACTAGAGGACCTGAAAATACTATGGTTGGCCCTGACATCTGTACTTTTCTGTAGGGCCCAAATTCCTGGGCAAGCATACAATAGCTTTGAACTGTGTGTATACCTGTAAGACACAAACACGATAGAAGAACAACAAACAGAGACTGCTGGGGACCTCTGGTGCAGTCAGCTTCTCTGTACCAAATGTGTGACAGGCAAGTTCTTTTTTAATGGCTCAATTTGAGGGATTCATCCTGCCTTGAATCATCAGTTTAGGCTGCTGGTGGTGGTAGTGGTGTAATTGTGTAAAAGACATTTTTGTTTTCACACTTTGGGCCCCTTAATACCAACTGAGCATCGTTTACACATGACAGCCTACCTGAGTACTGTTACTGACAATATCCACAGCTTTGTGACCACTGTGTACACATCTTCTGATGGCTACTTCCAGAAGGATAATGCACCATGTCTCAAAGCTCATATTATCTCAAACTGGTTTTTATTGAACATGACATTGAATTCACTGTACTCTAAGGGCCTATGCAGTCACCATATCTTAAAGAAGAACTTTAGCCAAAATTAATTTTTCCCCCGCGATTTCCAGAATGGGACCTTGACTCTCTCAGTGAGGAGCACTTGTCGTCTATCACGCATTCATTTCTATGGTCTATTCGGTGCTCCCACAGAAATGAATGGAGGGTGTGCTGTCTACCGCTCACTCTCCACACTGAGAGACCTGGGTCCCGTTTTGGAGATCGTGGGGGGGTCCCAGCGGTCTGACCCCCCGCAATCAGCTACTTATTCCCTATCCTGTGTATAGGGGATAAGTTGATTTTGGCTGGAGCTCTCCTTTAATCCAATAGAACACCATTGGGATATGGTGGAAATGGAGATTCGCAGGTGACAAATCTACAGCAACTGTGTGATGCCATCATGTCCATATGGACTAAAATGTTTTCTTAGCACCTTATAGAAAGTATGCCAAAAAAATTAAAGCAGTTCTGGAGTCCATGACGCAAGGCTGGTGCAAGGATTTTTGGCACCCTAGGCAAAAGCTACCTGGCTGAGTGATTGTGCCTGTATGCCTTGCATGAGTGCTGCATGCAGTGGCGGCCATGCGCTCCTCGAGCCTGGGGCTGCATCAGCCTGGGGCTGCATCAATAACCTCAGTGTACTGAAGGTTATGGTAAGCTCAGCTGCTGGCTGAGCGAGTGGTTCATACTGGTTGTTTAACTTTCTTGCGGTGGGCAATCTATCTATCTGGAAATATAATTGTTTACATTTTTGCTAAATTTTAAACTAAAATGTATCTTAGATGTATCAGACACTTTAATTGAAGTAATCTGTGGTAAATTCAGTTGCTTGGACATGATTTGGAAAGAAACACCCCTGTCTATATAAGGCCTCACAGCTGATAATGCATATCAGAGCAAAAACCAAGACCTCTAAATGATGAAGATGAGACTGAAGTTTTGGGCCCCAATTCTAAGCGTCATATATGGAGGAAACCAGGCACTGCTCTTCACCTGAAATCTAAGTGAAAGGGGTTCTTCTAGCTCCCAGAGTAAAATTCCCATTAGGTCCCACTTTTATCTAAATTTAATCTATCTCCCTACATTTGGTCAATTGCAAGCTGAACAGTATCATGGCTAATGGATAACATATCTGGGCACTTTTTCCTACTCTCCTTCACTTATCCCTTGCCATTCTTTAGTCAACACATGTAGGGCACCTATTCCCCCCTCCCCCCTCTCTCCCTTGTGTGTCTTGTTGGCCTCCCCTTATGTCTCTGTTTGTTCCTTCCTCCCCTCCAGGTTCCTCCAGGAGTTTTTATACCTGTCTGTTATTCTGCAAAGAAATGTGATTATATTTTCCTGTGGACGCAATCTGAGTTCCAGTGTCCTTTCTTTCCGATTTGCTGATTTTGGATCTTTTCCCCCACTTGTATGTATCCTCTTGAACATGTACCATGTTTCTTCCTGCATGTTTTTGCTCATTTGTAATGATTTGTATTCAAATTGCTGGAATTTTTGCTCCTAAAACCTTTAATAAAATTATAAAAAATAAATAAATAAATAGAAAAAATAAAAACTATTCTTGAGCATCCTTTCCTTGACCTTTGTGTTGTGCTTGCTGCTCCTCGTTTATTCCTAATAGAAACATGTAAATATAAATTGCCATCTGGGTGTTACCAGTTGGGGGTGTTTAGGTACATAAAGTAAATATGGGTATCCAACTTGCCATAAAAGTGCCCTGCTGCAAACATGTTCCTGGTTCAGATCTGGGGCTTGGCCCAGCGCAACTGAGCTATGTGCAAATAAATGTAGCTAAATTCAGCTTTTTTAATGAAAGCAGTATGAGGATCTTTATTGCAGATAATCAAACAACGGGCAAGCGCAACCCCGACGTGTTTCCAGTGTAAACCATGCACTTTCTCAAGGTATGTAGGGACATCAGTCCTTTGACCGGAAAAATTGTAAATAGTATTTATAAATATACAGGAATAATAACAGAGTAAAAGAAAAAAACAGAGTTCCAAGAACATATGTTCCAGAATTGTTATGTTATGGAAAACACAAGCTTTCCTTAAAACACACATGCCAAAAAAACTGACAGGTCCCCTTTAACTATGTCTCCCTTACAGATACAAAAAAATAATCATTTATTAAAGAAAATAAAATTGCCCTTTTTTCTGATTTTGATGGGAAAAAAATTGTGACTTATGAAAATAAAACGACCAGACATCAATAACTATTTCTCATGGTAACAAATTTATATTTAAGGAGTATACGAACCTTTTACAGTAAGATGGTTGGTGTGTCTGCAGAATTTAATACTGAAATTTCCACTTTTCAATGGCACACATTATTCTTTGTTTTCGTTGGAAACCATTAAAACCATAACCCAGCTGTGTAATCACAGCCCCGGAAAAAAATACTTTTAAACACACTCATTGCTATGTTAGACCCATGGCTTCATTCATGAGAGAATCAGGCCATACTCATTCCAGAAGGAGTGGACTTATTGACATTTCCAATGCATGGCCAAAATATAAACCCAAATTAACGTATTTAGCATTAGCTTGGGCTATCATTTTCAGAGCCATTTTATGGGGTAAACACATGTATGTCATCTGCACAAAAATACAACAATGGAATGAAAATGTTTGCAAAACTTCCAAAGAAGCTTAATCAACAACTGCGGGAATTATCTGAAATTGGCCGAGTTAATGTATTTTATTTCCAATCATTTATGATGATTTCTGGCATGTACTACATTTTATGTATCCAGAGTATGTTCGCTGAACACATGCTGATCTATTTTATGAGACTAGCACAGTATAAATATGAATTGCAGGCAGTTCTGTTAGATTTGGCTACTTCATTAATTGTATAATAATAGCAAATATGACAATAACAATGAATACAGATTTGTGGAGCAACTTATATTGAAATATGCTAGGTTTTTTCAGTTTACATGAGATGGCTTTGTTTTTGCCATTATTGAATTTTTCTTTTCATTTTATTTTGACTCCCTTATAATATTGATATGCCTTTTTACTGGTTCATTAAGGGTACTTATTCTTGCCTGGCATACATTTATAGTGGAGCTTGAAAAAGGTGCTACTGGTCTTCCATGCAGGGATCGCGGTAGCTATGCTATCAGCATGACAACAGGGCTCCCATTGTAATTACAATGAGCATAGAAATCTCTGATCCTGGTACATTATTTCCTCACATGCGGCAGTCAAATCATGACAGCTGCATGTGAGGAGTCTCCATGCACCATTTACCCTATAGGTACAGGAAAGAATATCCAGCGCGGTATAAGAAGTAAATCAGGAACTCTTTATTCACGGATTAATGAATAGTGTTGCTCGCGAATATTCGCAATTCGAATATTATTCGCGAATATCGCATATTCGCGAATTCGCGAATTTCGCGAATATAGCGCTATATATTCGTAATTACGAATATTCGTTTTTTTTTTTGTTTTTTTCTTCACAGTACACATCACAGTGATCACCCCTCTCTGCTTCCAGCTTGTGTGGTGTAAAGAAGGCTCTAATACTACTGTGTGAGACTGGCGTGCGAAAATTCGCATATGCTAATATTCGCATATGCGAATTTTCAGATATGTTACTTTTCACATGCGCGAATTTGCGCATATGCGAAAATAAAACGGGAATATAACGAATATGCGAATATTCGCGAATATATGACGAATATTCGTCCATATATTCGCGAATATTCGCGAATTCGAATATGGCCTATGCCGCTCAACACTATTAATGAACACACACAGGACATAACTTCAACGTGTTTTGGATCAAGCTGGATCCTTAATCATGGCCATGATTAAGGATCCAGCTTGATCCAAAACGCATTGGCGTTTTGTCTTGTGAGTGTTCATTGATCCGTTAATAAAGAGTTCCTGATTTACTTCTTATACCGTGCTGGATATTCTTCCCTGTATTTCTGCTATTCGGTCCGGGAGCGCTGCCAGCCAGTCTGAGCGCAGGTGAATTGAAGTCTGCAGTGGTGAGCTGTCGATTGTTCTTGGTTTACCACATAGGCTTCCTGGCAACATGAGCCAAGTTCACAGGCCTTCCATGGGTGTCTGAATACCCAGAAACCAAGGGCCACGACTAATAGGAGGCATGTAGCGATCTCAGCTGCCTGTTATCTGTTTAGATGCCACTGTCAAAGCTGACAGCGGCATTTAAACAGCTGCCCTAAGCATCATTGCAGGTGCAGTGATTCAGAACAGCTCCCCATAATGCATTTGCGGAGAGAAAATCTGTTGTCAATCTGTTGTCAAGGTTGCCCATGGCCTTTGCTATTGCCACTTTGCTATTCATGGAATTATTGCTTATACAAGTCCAACAAAAAACCCTAATATGCCTTAATAATGCTCTGTAAATGTAAAAAACAGAAAACATGCACATTTTTCATGCTAAATTTAGCTAAACCAGTGACTTACGCAAAAAATGCAGATTTTGGAAGCCAGGAGGCTTGCCTACACTGCTAAGTAAATACCTCCCTCTGTATTTTTAACCTTTTAATCCTTCTGAAGAATGTTGCCAGAAACGTAGAAAAAAACTATCCTTGGTTTAGAACATCACTTCCTTCATTTCCATAACTCTGTTGACTCAATTTTAACTGCTCTTTGATGGATATGGAGGTACAGCTTAACAACACATTAATATCCAAAGCATTATACACATTCAGCATGTATTAAAGTAGCAAGTGATTGTAACTAAAATATAAAAAGGAAAGAAAAATATTTGTATGATGAATACACCTAGCACCTAATGAAAATATATTTATTTTCAGGTCCTTACTGAAACCTTGTTTCTTACAGTTTCCAGAGGGCATGTTCTAAGTACAGGGCCAGACCCTTGTACACAAATAAATAGATAAAGGGACATACACTTACTGGCCACTTTACCAGGTACACTTCTTAAAATGCTAGTTAACACAAATAGCTAATCAGCCAATTACACAGTAGCAGCTTAATGCAGTGGCGTAGCGTGGGTTGTCAGCACCCGGGACAAGGCAAGTAATTTGCGCCCCCTAACCCGTGGATTTTAGCACTCGAGTCTCTTCCACTAGATTAGTTAAAGAAACCCTTACCCCCTAAGCACATGTATTGTTTGTTATGAAAATACTGATGTAATTAAAGTAAAATGCATCTAAATACAAGTTTATTTTCAAACACTTTATTGAGTACGAACATGCATTACACATTCTCCACATTTTCAGCAGGTCTATGAATACAAATCTACAAATGTAGTAACCTAGCATGGGCCATGCTATTATATGTCGTCTCACAACCATTGTAAACGACAAAAAATATCAAGAACAAAAACTAAACATCAAAATGGAACCATACTGTTACGCCGAGCGCTCCGGGTCCCCGCTCCTCCCCGGAGCGCTCGCTACACTCTCCTCACTGCAGCGCTCCGGTCAGATCCACTGACCCGGGGCGCTGCGATACCGCCTCCAGCCGGGATGCGATTCGCGATGCGGGTAGCGCCCGCTCGCGATGCGCACCCCGGCTCCCGTACCTGACTCGCTCTCCGTCGGTCCTGTCCCGGCGCGCGCGGCCCCGCTCCCTAGGGCGCGCGCGCGCCGGGTCTTTGCGATTTAAAGGGCCACTGCGCCGCTGATTGGCGCAGTGGTTCCAATTAGTATGTTCACCTGTGCACTTCCCTATATCACCTCACTTCCCCTGCACTCCCTTGCCGGAT
This sequence comes from Hyla sarda, assembly GCF_029499605.1. Classification (NCBI taxonomy): domain Eukaryota; kingdom Metazoa; phylum Chordata; class Amphibia; order Anura; family Hylidae; genus Hyla; species Hyla sarda. The sequence goes on from NC_079192.1 coordinate 150,306,614, forward strand.
CTTGTTGCCATCGTGCCAGTGAAAGCGTTTCCTTGTATGTTCCTAGCCTGTGTTCCAGACCTCCTGCCGTTGCCCCTGACTACGATCCTTGCTGCCTGCCCCGACCTTCTGCTACGTCCGACCTTGCTTCTGTCTACTCCCTTGTACCGCGCCTATCTTCAGCAGCCAGAGAGGTTGAGCCGTTGCTAGTGGATACGACCTGGTCACTACCGCCGCAGCAAGACCATCCCGCTTTGCGGCGGGCTCTGGTGAAAACCAGTAGTGACTTAGAACCGATCCACTAGCACGGTCCACGCCAATCCCTCTCTGGCACAGAGGATCCACTACCTGCCAGCCGGCATCGTGACAGTAGATCCGGCCATGGATCCCGCTGAAGTTCCTCTGCCAGTTGTCGCTGACCTCACCACGGTGGTCGCCCAGCAGTCACAACAGATAGCGCAACAAGGCCAACAGCTGTCTCAACTGACCGTGATGCTACAGCAGCTACTACCACAGCTTCAGCAATCATCTCCTCCGCCAGCTCCTGCACCTCCTCCGCAGCGAGTGGCCGCTTCTGGTCTAAGACTATCCTTGCCGGATAAATTTGATGGGGACTCTAAGTTTTGCCGTGGCTTTCTTTCCCAATGTTCCCTGCACTTGGAGATGATGTCGGACCAGTTTCCCACGGAAAGGTCTAAGGTGGCTTTCGTAGTCAGCCTTCTGTCTGGAAAAGCCCTGTCTTGGGCCACACCGCTCTGGGACCGCAATGACCCCGTCACTGCCTCTGTACACTCCTTCTTCTCGGAAATTCGAAGTGTCTTTGAGGAACCTGCCCGAGCCTCTTCTGCTGAGACTGCCCTGTTGAACCTGGTCCAGGGTAATTCTTCCGTTGGCGAGTATGCCGTACAATTCCGTACTCTTGCTTCAGAATTATCCTGGAATAATGAGGCCCTCTGCGCGACCTTTAAAAAAGGCCTATCCAGCAACATTAAAGATGTTCTGGCCGCACGAGAAATCCCTGCTAACCTACATGAACTCATTCACCTAGCCACTCGCATTGACATGCGTTTTTCCGAAAGGCGTCAGGAGCTCCGCCAGGATATGGACTCTGTTCGCACGAGGCGTTTCTTCTCCCCGGCTCCTCTCTCCTCTGGTCCCCTGCAATCTGTTCCTGTGCCTCCCGCCGTGGAGGCTATGCAGGTCGACCGGTCTCGCCTGACACCTCAAGAGAGGACACGACGCCGCATGGAGAATCTCTGCCTGTACTGTGCCAGTACCGAACACTTCCTGAAGGATTGTCCTATCCGTCCTCCCCGCCTGGAAAGACGTACTCTGACTCCGCACAAAGGTGAGACAGTCCTTGATGTCTACTCTGCTTCTCCACGTCTTACTGTGCCTGTGCGGATATCTGCCTCTGCCTTCTCCTTCTCTACTATGGCCTTCCTGGACTCCGGATCTGCAGGAAATTTTATTTTGGCCTCCCTCGTCAACAGGTTCAACATCCCGGTGACCAGTCTCGCCAGACCCCTCTACATCAATTGTGTAAACAATGAAAGATTGGACTGTTCCATACGTTTCCGCACGGAGCCCCTTCTAATGTGCATCGGATCTCATCACGAGAGGATTGAACTTTTGGTCCTCCCCAATTGCACTTCCGAAATTCTCCTTGGACTTCCCTGGCTTCAACTTCATTCCCCAACCCTGGATTGGTCCACTGGGGAGATCAAGAGTTGGGGCCCCTCTTGTTCCAAGGACTGCCTAAGACCGGTTCCCAGTAACCCTTGCCGTGACTCTGTGGTTCCTCCTGTAACCGGCCTCCCTAAGGCCTATATGGACTTTGCGGATGTTTTTTGCAAAAAACAAGCTGAGACTCTACCTCCTCACAGGCCTTATGATTGTCCTATCGACCTCCTCCCGGGCACTACTCCACCCCGGGGCAGAATTTATCCTCTGTCCGCCCCAGAGACTCTTGCCATGTCTGAATACGTCCAGGAAAATTTAAAAAAGGGCTTTATCCGTAATTCCTCCTCTCCTGCCGGAGCCGGATTTTTCTTTGTGTCCAAAAAAGATGGCTCTCTACGTCCTTGCATTGACTACCGCGGTCTTAATAAAATCACGGTTAAGAACCGCTACCCCCTACCCCTCATCTCTGAACTCTTTGATCGCCTCCAAGGTGCCCACATCTTTACCAAACTGGACTTAAGAGGTGCTTATAATCTCATCCGCATCAGAGAGGGGGATGAATGGAAAACGGCATTTAACACTAGAGATGGACACTTTGAGTATCTGGTCATGCCCTTTGGCCTGTGCAACGCCCCTGCCGTCTTCCAAGACTTTGTTAATGAAATTTTTCGTGATCTCTTATACTCCTGTGTTGTTGTATATCTGGACGATATCCTGATTTTTTCTGCCAATCTAGAAGAACACCGCCAGCATGTCCGTATGGTTCTTCAGAGACTTCGTGATAATCAACTCTATGCCAAAATAGAGAAATGTCTGTTTGAATGCCAATCTCTTCCTTTCCTAGGATACTTGGTCTCTGGCCAGGGACTACAAATGGATCCAGACAAACTCTCTGCCGTTTTAGATTGGCCACGCCCCTCCGGACTCCGTGCTATCCAACGTTTTTTGGGGTTCGCCAATTATTACAGGCAATTTATTCCACATTTTTCTACCGTTGTGGCTCCTATCGTGGCTTTAACCAAAAAAAATGCCGATCCCAAGTCTTGGCCTCCTCAAGCGGAAGACGCCTTTAAACGGCTCAAGTCTGCCTTTTCTTCGGCTCCTGTGCTCTCCAGACCTGACCCATCTAAACCCTTCCTATTGGAGGTTGATGCCTCCTCAGTGGGAGCTGGAGCTGTCCTTCTACAAAAAAATTCTTCCGGGCATGCTGTTACTTGTGGTTTTTTTTCTAGGACCTTCTCTCCGGCGGAGAGGAACTACTCCATCGGGGATCGAGAGCTTCTAGCCATTAAATTAGCACTTGAGGAATGGAGGCATCTGCTGGAGGGATCAAGATTTCCAGTTATTATTTACACCGACCACAAGAACCTCTCCTACCTCCAGTCTGCCCAACGGCTGAATCCTCGCCAGGCCAGGTGGTCCCTGTTCTTTGCCCGATTTAATTTTGAAATTCACTTTCGGCCTGCCGATAAGAACATTAGGGCCGATGCTCTCTCTCGTTCCTCGGATGCTTCTGAAGTTGAACTCTCTCCGCAACACATCATTCCTCCTGACTGCCTGATTTCCACTTCTCCAGCCTCCATCAGGCAAACTCCTCCAGGAAAGACCTTTGTTTCTCCACGCCAACGCCTCGGAATCCTCAAATGGGGTCACTCCTCCCATCTCGCAGGTCATGCAGGCATCAAGAAATCTGTGCAGCTCATCTCTCGCTTCTATTGGTGGCCGACTCTGGAGACGGATGTTGTGGACTTTGTGCGAGCCTGCACTATCTGTGCCCGGGATAAGACTCCTCGCCAGAAGCCCGCTGGTTTTCTTCATCCTCTGCCTGTCCCCGAACAGCCTTGGTCTCTGATTGGTATGGATTTTATTACTGACTTACCCCCATCCCGTGGCAACACTGTTATTTGGGTGGTCGTTGATCGATTCTCCAAAATGGCACATTTCATCCCTCTTCCTGGCCTTCCTTCAGCGCCTCAGTTGGCTAAACAATTTTTTGTACACATTTTTCGTCTTCACGGGTTGCCTACGCAGATCGTCTCGGATAGAGGCGTCCAATTCGTGTCTAAATTCTGGAGGGCTCTCTGTAAACAACTCAAGATTAAATTAAATTTTTCTTCTGCATATCATCCTCAATCCAATGGACAAGTAGAAAGAATTAACCAGGTCTTGGGTGATTATTTACGACATTTTGTTTCCTCCCGCCAGGATGACTGGGCAGATCTTCTACCATGGGCCGAATTCTCGTATAACTTCAGAGTCTCTGAATCTTCCTCCAAATCCCCATTTTTCGTGGTGTACGGCCGTCACCCTCTTCCCCCCCTCCCTACCCCCTTGCCCTCTGGTCTGCCCGCTGTGGATGAAATTTCTCGTGATCTTTCCATCATATGGAGAGAGACCCAAAATTCTCTCTTACAGGCTTCATCACGCATGAAGAAGTTCGCGGATAAGAAAAGAAGAGCTCCTCCCATTTTTTCCCCTGGAGACAAGGTATGGCTCTCCGCTAAATATGTCCGCTTCCGTGTCCCTAGCTACAAGTTGGGACCACGCTATCTTGGTCCTTTCAAAATTTTGTGCCAGATTAATCCTGTCTCTTACAAACTTCTTCTTCCTCCTTCTCTTCGTATTCCTAATGCCTTTCACGTTTCTCTTCTTAAACCACTTATCATCAACCGTTTCTCTCCCAAATCTGTTCCCCCCACTCCTGTTTCCGGCTCCTCGGACATCTTCTCCGTCAAAGAGATTCTGGCATCAAAAAAGGTCAGAGGGAAAACTTTTTTTTTAGTTGATTGGGAGGGTTGTGGTCCAGAAGAGAGATCCTGGGAACCTGAGGACAATATCCTAGACAAAAGTCTGCTCCTCAGGTTCTCAGGCTCTAAGAAGAGGGGGAGACCCAAGGGGGGGGTACTGTTACGCCGAGCGCTCCGGGTCCCCGCTCCTCCCCGGAGCGCTCGCTACACTCTCCTCACTGCAGCGCTCCGGTCAGATCCACTGACCCGGGGCGCTGCGATACCGCCTCCAGCCGGGATGCGATTCGCGATGCGGGTAGCGCCCGCTCGCGATGCGCACCCCGGCTCCCGTACCTGACTCGCTCTCCGTCGGTCCTGTCCCGGCGCGCGCGGCCCCGCTCCCTAGGGCGCGCGCGCGCCGGGTCTTTGCGATTTAAAGGGCCACTGCGCCGCTGATTGGCGCAGTGGTTCCAATTAGTATGTTCACCTGTGCACTTCCCTATATCACCTCACTTCCCCTGCACTCCCTTGCCGGATCTTGTTGCCATCGTGCCAGTGAAAGCGTTTCCTTGTATGTTCCTAGCCTGTGTTCCAGACCTCCTGCCGTTGCCCCTGACTACGATCCTTGCTGCCTGCCCCGACCTTCTGCTACGTCCGACCTTGCTTCTGTCTACTCCCTTGTACCGCGCCTATCTTCAGCAGCCAGAGAGGTTGAGCCGTTGCTAGTGGATACGACCTGGTCACTACCGCCGCAGCAAGACCATCCCGCTTTGCGGCGGGCTCTGGTGAAAACCAGTAGTGACTTAGAACCGATCCACTAGCACGGTCCACGCCAATCCCTCTCTGGCACAGAGGATCCACTACCTGCCAGCCGGCATCGTGACAGTAGATCCGGCCATGGATCCCGCTGAAGTTCCTCTGCCAGTTGTCGCTGACCTCACCACGGTGGTCGCCCAGCAGTCACAACAGATAGCGCAACAAGGCCAACAGCTGTCTCAACTGACCGTGATGCTACAGCAGCTACTACCACAGCTTCAGCAATCATCTCCTCCGCCAGCTCCTGCACCTCCTCCGCAGCGAGTGGCCGCTTCTGGTCTAAGACTATCCTTGCCGGATAAATTTGATGGGGACTCTAAGTTTTGCCGTGGCTTTCTTTCCCAATGTTCCCTGCACTTGGAGATGATGTCGGACCAGTTTCCCACGGAAAGGTCTAAGGTGGCTTTCGTAGTCAGCCTTCTGTCTGGAAAAGCCCTGTCTTGGGCCACACCGCTCTGGGACCGCAATGACCCCGTCACTGCCTCTGTACACTCCTTCTTCTCGGAAATTCGAAGTGTCTTTGAGGAACCTGCCCGAGCCTCTTCTGCTGAGACTGCCCTGTTGAACCTGGTCCAGGGTAATTCTTCCGTTGGCGAGTATGCCGTACAATTCCGTACTCTTGCTTCAGAATTATCCTGGAATAATGAGGCCCTCTGCGCGACCTTTAAAAAAGGCCTATCCAGCAACATTAAAGATGTTCTGGCCGCACGAGAAATCCCTGCTAACCTACATGAACTCATTCACCTAGCCACTCGCATTGACATGCGTTTTTCCGAAAGGCGTCAGGAGCTCCGCCAGGATATGGACTCTGTTCGCACGAGGCGTTTCTTCTCCCCGGCTCCTCTCTCCTCTGGTCCCCTGCAATCTGTTCCTGTGCCTCCCGCCGTGGAGGCTATGCAGGTCGACCGGTCTCGCCTGACACCTCAAGAGAGGACACGACGCCGCATGGAGAATCTCTGCCTGTACTGTGCCAGTACCGAACACTTCCTGAAGGATTGTCCTATCCGTCCTCCCCGCCTGGAAAGACGTACGCTGACTCCGCACAAAGGTGAGACAGTCCTTGATGTCTACTCTGCTTCTCCACGTCTTACTGTGCCTGTGCGGATATCTGCCTCTGCCTTCTCCTTCTCTACTATGGCCTTCCTGGACTCCGGATCTGCAGGAAATTTTATTTTGGCCTCCCTCGTCAACAGGTTCAACATCCCGGTGACCAGTCTCGCCAGACCCCTCTACATCAATTGTGTAAACAATGAAAGATTGGACTGTTCCATACGTTTCCGCACGGAGCCCCTTCTAATGTGCATCGGATCTCATCACGAGAGGATTGAACTTTTGGTCCTCCCCAATTGCACTTCCGAAATTCTCCTTGGACTTCCCTGGCTTCAACTTCATTCCCCAACCCTGGATTGGTCCACTGGGGAGATCAAGAGTTGGGGCCCCTCTTGTTCCAAGGACTGCCTAAGACCGGTTCCCAGTAACCCTTGCCGTGACTCTGTGGTTCCTCCTGTAACCGGCCTCCCTAAGGCCTATATGGACTTTGCGGATGTTTTTTGCAAAAAACAAGCTGAGACTCTACCTCCTCACAGGCCTTATGATTGTCCTATCGACCTCCTCCCGGGCACTACTCCACCCCGGGGCAGAATTTATCCTCTGTCCGCCCCAGAGACTCTTGCCATGTCTGAATACGTCCAGGAAAATTTAAAAAAGGGCTTTATCCGTAATTCCTCCTCTCCTGCCGGAGCCGGATTTTTCTTTGTGTCCAAAAAAGATGGCTCTCTACGTCCTTGCATTGACTACCGCGGTCTTAATAAAATCACGGTTAAGAACCGCTACCCCCTACCCCTCATCTCTGAACTCTTTGATCGCCTCCAAGGTGCCCACATCTTTACCAAACTGGACTTAAGAGGTGCTTATAATCTCATCCGCATCAGAGAGGGGGATGAATGGAAAACGGCATTTAACACTAGAGATGGACACTTTGAGTATCTGGTCATGCCCTTTGGCCTGTGCAACGCCCCTGCCGTCTTCCAAGACTTTGTTAATGAAATTTTTCGTGATCTCTTATACTCCTGTGTTGTTGTATATCTGGACGATATCCTGATTTTTTCTGCCAATCTAGAAGAACACCGCCAGCATGTCCGTATGGTTCTTCAGAGACTTCGTGATAATCAACTCTATGCCAAAATAGAGAAATGTCTGTTTGAATGCCAATCTCTTCCTTTCCTAGGATACTTGGTCTCTGGCCAGGGACTACAAATGGATCCAGACAAACTCTCTGCCGTTTTAGATTGGCCACGCCCCTCCGGACTCCGTGCTATCCAACGTTTTTTGGGGTTCGCCAATTATTACAGGCAATTTATTCCACATTTTTCTACCGTTGTGGCTCCTATCGTGGCTTTAACCAAAAAAAATGCCGATCCCAAGTCTTGGCCTCCTCAAGCGGAAGACGCCTTTAAACGGCTCAAGTCTGCCTTTTCTTCGGCTCCTGTGCTCTCCAGACCTGACCCATCTAAACCCTTCCTATTGGAGGTTGATGCCTCCTCAGTGGGAGCTGGAGCTGTCCTTCTACAAAAAAATTCTTCCGGGCATGCTGTTACTTGTGGTTTTTTTTCTAGGACCTTCTCTCCGGCGGAGAGGAACTACTCCATCGGAGATCGAGAGCTTCTAGCCATTAAATTAGCACTTGAGGAATGGAGGCATCTGCTGGAGGGATCAAGATTTCCAGTTATTATTTACACCGACCACAAGAACCTCTCCTACCTCCAGTCTGCCCAACGGCTGAATCCTCGCCAGGCCAGGTGGTCCCTGTTCTTTGCCCGATTTAATTTTGAAATTCACTTTCGGCCTGCCGATAAGAACATTAGGGCCGATGCTCTCTCTCGTTCCTCGGATGCTTCTGAAGTTGAACTCTCTCCGCAACACATCATTCCTCCTGACTGCCTGATTTCCACTTCTCCAGCCTCCATCAGGCAAACTCCTCCAGGAAAGACCTTTGTTTCTCCACGCCAACGCCTCGGAATCCTCAAATGGGGTCACTCCTCCCATCTCGCAGGTCATGCAGGCATCAAGAAATCTGTGCAGCTCATCTCTCGCTTCTATTGGTGGCCGACTCTGGAGACGGATGTTGTGGACTTTGTGCGAGCCTGCACTATCTGTGCCCGGGATAAGACTCCTCGCCAGAAGCCCGCTGGTTTTCTTCATCCTCTGCCTGTCCCCGAACAGCCTTGGTCTCTGATTGGTATGGATTTTATTACTGACTTACCCCCATCCCGTGGCAACACTGTTATTTGGGTGGTCGTTGATCGATTCTCCAAAATGGCACATTTCATCCCTCTTCCTGGCCTTCCTTCAGCGCCTCAGTTGGCTAAACTATTTTTTGTACACATTTTTCGTCTTCACGGGTTGCCTACGCAGATCGTCTCGGATAGAGGCGTCCAATTCGTGTCTAAATTCTGGAGGGCTCTCTGTAAACAACTCAAGATTAAATTAAATTTTTCTTCTGCATATCATCCTCAATCCAATGGACAAGTAGAAAGAATTAACCAGGTCTTGGGTGATTATTTACGACATTTTGTTTCCTCCCGCCAGGATGACTGGGCAGATCTTCTACCATGGGCCGAATTCTCGTATAACTTCAGAGTCTCTGAATCTTCCTCCAAATCCCCATTTTTCGTGGTGTACGGCCGTCACCCTCTTCCCCCCCTCCCTACCCCCTTGCCCTCTGGTCTGCCCGCTGTGGATGAAATTTCTCGTGATCTTTCCATCATATGGAGAGAGACCCAAAATTCTCTCTTACAGGCTTCATCACGCATGAAGAAGTTCGCGGATAAGAAAAGAAGAGCTCCTCCCATTTTTTCCCCTGGAGACAAGGTATGGCTCTCCGCTAAATATGTCCGCTTCCGTGTCCCTAGCTACAAGTTGGGACCACGCTATCTTGGTCCTTTCAAAATTTTGTGCCAGATTAATCCTGTCTCTTACAAACTTCTTCTTCCTCCTTCTCTTCGTATTCCTAATGCCTTTCACGTTTCTCTTCTTAAACCACTTATCATCAACCGTTTCTCTCCCAAATCTGTTCCCCCCACTCCTGTTTCCGGCTCCTCGGACATCTTCTCCGTCAAAGAGATTCTGGCATCAAAAAAGGTCAGAGGGAAAACTTTTTTTTTAGTTGATTGGGAGGGTTGTGGTCCAGAAGAGAGATCCTGGGAACCTGAGGACAATATCCTAGACAAAAGTCTGCTCCTCAGGTTCTCAGGCTCTAAGAAGAGGGGGAGACCCAAGGGGGGGGTACTGTTACGCCGAGCGCTCCGGGTCCCCGCTCCTCCCCGGAGCGCTCGCTACACTCTCCTCACTGCAGCGCTCCGGTCAGATCCACTGACCCGGGGCGCTGCGATACCGCCTCCAGCCGGGATGCGATTCGCGATGCGGGTAGCGCCCGCTCGCGATGCGCACCCCGGCTCCCGTACCTGACTCGCTCTCCGTCGGTCCTGTCCCGGCGCGCGCGGCCCCGCTCCCTAGGGCGCGCGCGCGCCGGGTCTTTGCGATTTAAAGGGCCACTGCGCCGCTGATTGGCGCAGTGGTTCCAATTAGTATGTTCACCTGTGCACTTCCCTATATCACCTCACTTCCCCTGCACTCCCTTGCCGGATCTTGTTGCCATCGTGCCAGTGAAAGCGTTTCCTTGTATGTTCCTAGCCTGTGTTCCAGACCTCCTGCCGTTGCCCCTGACTACGATCCTTGCTGCCTGCCCCGACCTTCTGCTACGTCCGACCTTGCTTCTGTCTACTCCCTTGTACCGCGCCTATCTTCAGCAGCCAGAGAGGTTGAGCCGTTGCTAGTGGATACGACCTGGTCACTACCGCCGCAGCAAGACCATCCCGCTTTGCGGCGGGCTCTGGTGAAAACCAGTAGTGACTTAGAACCGATCCACTAGCACGGTCCACGCCAATCCCTCTCTGGCACAGAGGATCCACTACCTGCCAGCCGGCATCGTGACACATACCCTGGAAATGATCCAAGGCACATGACTTTGGGTATTATAAGTAAGCGGCAAATGTCAGGGGGGCATTATATGTGCATTATGTGGGCACATGATAGGGGGCCCCTGTCATGTGCCCCCACATATATTGCCCCCTGACATGTGCCCCTCACATATAATGCCCCCCTGTCATGTGACCCTGACTTATAATGTCCCCTGTCCTGTGCCCCTCACATATAATGCCCCATGTCCTGTGCCCCTCATATATAATGCCCCCCTGACATGTGCCCCTCACATATAATGCCCCCTGAGGGGCAGGACAGGGGGCATTATATGTGAAGGGCACATGTCAGGGGGGGCATTATATGTGAGGGGCACAGGACATGTGGTGTTATATATGAGGGGCACATGACAGGGGGGGTCCTGTCATGTGCCCCCACATATAATGCCCCCTGACATGTGCCCCTTACTCATCATTTGCCCCTCTCACTTATAATTTTCTCCCCCCTCCCCTTTCTCACGCCCGTCACCTTTCTCCCACGCTGCAGCTGCACCATTCCTGCAGTCAGTGAGAGCCGCGGGGACGTGATCTCCGGGCGCCGGCGCGATGATGTAATGTCATCGCGCCGGCCTGCTGTGATTGGCTCTCACTGACTGCAGGAATGGAGCAGCCGTGCCGTGTGATAGCAAGGTGACGGGCGTGAGAAAGGGGTGGTGGAGCGGGACAGCCGACAGCTCCCGCTCCACCATGCGATAGTTCAGAAAGAGGGGCAACGATCTCGGGGGGGGGGGGGGGCAATTGCCCCGTTGCCCCCCCCTGGATCCGCCACTGCCTCCACAGTGGGCGGCGATCCGGCGGCTCGGATTCGCACAGCCAGCACTGCAAAGAGAGTGAGTGAGCCAGGCAGGGGCAGAGAGCTGCGAGTGCGAGCGCGCCCCCCCAGATGTTGCGCCCGGTGCAGCCGCCCCCCCCTGCATCCCCCACGCTACGCCTCTGACTTAATTCATTTAGGCACGTAGACATGGTCAAGACAATTTGATGAAGCTCAAATCGAGCATCAGAATGGGGGAGAAAGGGGATTTAAGTGACTTTAGATGTGGAAAGGTTGGTGCCAGCTGGGCTGATATAAGTATATCAGAAACTGCTGATCTACTGGGATTTTCACATACAACCATCTTTACAGAAAATGGTCAGAAAAAGAGAAAATATCCAGTAAGCAGCAGTTATGTAGCTGAAAATGCCTTGCTGATGTCAAAGGAGAATGGGCAGGCTGGTTTAAGATGACAGAAAAGCAACAGTAACTAAAATAACCACTCATAATCAGGGCCGGCCTTAGGTGTTCAGGCACTAACCTTGTGGCGCCCCCCCATTACCCCATAAACATGCACAAAGAGGAAAAAAAATCTTTGTAACAACAAACACTGGGAGTTGTAGTTCATACACTAGTGTTTCCCAACCAGGGTGCCTACAGATGTTGCAAAACTACTACTCCCAGCATTCCCTGGTAGGGAAACACTGGCATACACACACATAACAGGGACTAAAACTCTCAGCATGTGTCATTCAGGAGTCCTCCCCTCACACATAGAAATCATGCTGCGATGTCCCCCCCCCTTATCCCCAGCCCATGCAGTGCTGTGTCCTCCTTCACACATAGACGTCATTAGGGAGGTAAGGGGCTGTGTATGTAAGTCCTCTCTCCCCTCCCCCTGCTCTGTGTTTTCCCCGTGCAAACTTGCAACCTCCCCGTGGTAAGTTAGGTTTTCTGAAGACAGAGCAGTGGGAGGGGAGGTAGCTGTGTACGTCCTCTCTCTCCCCCTGCTGTGTCTTTTTGTCTAAAGCAGAGCTGCGTCCTCCATCCTTCGGGAGGGGGAGATAAGGGGGCGTGGCTTAATTATCTCATGCAGACGTGCGACCTCGAGCTCTGACCTCGCTCCCCCCTGCTCTAGCTTCGGAAAACTTCGGGGAGCGAAGGGGAGAAGCGGTCCGACTTTTGCATGGGTTTGAAAATCTGACCTCACACCTGCCTGTTACACTGCCAGCTGTGTCGGCCGCCCGGTGCCCCTGTTGCTATGGCGCCCTGTGCGGCCGCACAGCTCGCACACCCCAAAGGCTGGCCCTGCTCATAACAATCGAGGTATGCAAAATACCATCTCTACTTGTAAAACACATCGAACCTTGAAGCAGGTGGGCTTTAGTAGAAGAAGAACACACTGGTTGTCACTCCTGTCTGCCAAGAACAGGAAACTGAGGCTATAATTCACACAAGGTCACCAAAATTAGACACTAGAAGGCTGGAAGACTATTGTCTGGTCTGATGATTTCCAATTCCAGCTGTGACATTCAGATGGCAGGGTCATAATTTGGCATAAACAACATGAATTCATGGACCTGGATCCATCTTGCCTTATATCACTTTGGGCTCCTTAGTACCAACTGGTCATGGTTTAAACATGACAGCCTACCTGAGTATTGTTGCTGACTATGTCCATCCCGTTATAACCACAGTATTCCCAGTAGCTACAGTGGGAGAAAAAACAAGGTCTTCCTATTTACAAAGCATGTTGAGCTCTGTAATTTTTATCATAGGTACTCTTCAATTGTGAGAGACAGAATATAAAACAGAAATCCAGAAAATCACATTGTATGATTTAAAAAAAAAAAATAATTTGCATTTTATTGCATGATAAATGTATTTGATCACATACTAACCAGTAAGAATTACGGCTCTCTCAGACCTGTTATTTTTTCTTTAAGAAGCTCTCCTGTTCTCCACTTATTACCTGTATTAACTGAACCTGTTTGAACTTGTTACTTGTGTAAAAGACACCTGTCCATACACTCAGACAGACTCCAACCTTTCCACAATGGCCAAAACTAGAGATGAGCGAATCGAATCTGACGAATCCGAATTTGTTAGAAATTTCATGAAAAATTCGATTTGCAACGAATGCGAATATCTCCACGATTCTGTCGCACGAATCACTTCATTATACTCCATTTTTTTACCTTAAGCATTTTTTTACCTTAAGGACTGAGCCCTTTTTCGCAATTCTGACCACCTTAACTTTATGCATTAATAACTCTAAAATGCTTTTACCGAATATTCTGATTCTGAGATAGTTTTTTCGTGACATATTCTATTCTACTTTATTTTGGTGGTAACTTTTCGTTGTTACTAGCATCCTTTTTTGGTGAAAAATCCCAAAATGTCATGAAAATTTTGAACATTTTGCATTTTTCTAACTTTGAAGCTCTCTGCTTGTAAGGAAAATGGATATTCCAAATACATTTTATTTCTATTCACAAATACAATATTTCCAGTTTATGTTGGCATCATAAAAATGACATATTTTTAGTTTTTGAAAAAATTAGAGGGCTTCAAAGTAGAGCAGCAATTTTCAAAAATTTCATGAAAATTGCAAAATCTGAAGGGACAGATGTTACAGAACTACAACTCCCAGCATGCCTGGGCAGTCTAGGCATGCTGAGAGTTTTAGTTTGGCAACATCTGGAGGGCTACTGTTTAGGCACCACTGTAACAGTGGTCTCCAAACTGTGACTCTCCAGATGTTGCAAAAGGCCTCCATTTTCTCCCCCCGTTCTGCCCAACATCCAAGGGTCTGCAGAACAGGGGTTGCCATGGCAACCCGCTGTCCTGCGCTGCCATTGGTCAGAATTCAGTTCTGACCAATGGCAGGGGATAGGAGGAGATCGCAGTACTGCGACCTCGCTCCTATCCCTCAGGATGATCGGGGCTGTAACTGACAGCTCCGATCATCCCTATATTCAGGTTGATCGGGTCACCAGAGACCCGATCAGCCCGGAATAGCAGAAAATCACATGTCTGAATTGACATGCGATTTTCTGCGATCACCGACATGGGGGGGACGCCCCTCGGCGACGTGCCGGATGCCTGCTGAATGATTCCAGCAGGCATCCCGGTCCGGTCCCCAACCGGCTAGTGGCGGGGACCGGAATTCCCACGGGCGTATGCATACGCCCTACGTCCTTAAAGACTCAGGATGCAGGGCGTATGCATACGCCCGACATCCTGAAGAGGTTAAGTGCGGTCCAGGCTCCAGGGCATCTGAAATGGCGGATCCACATGTGAGGTCATGGGGCAAGGACCTCAGGGAAGGCGGGAACGAGGGTAGGTGGTATGACCCTGAAACACATGCAGGATGCAGCCTATCAGCAGACAGTCACCCCTGTGATGTCACAGCCCTATATAATCGGCAGCCATATTCCGGCTTGTGACTTCATCATTTCACTGCAGAGAGATAGGACAGCTCTGTGTGTTTCACAGACAAGCTTTTTCCAGCAGCTCTTCACCTCATAGTCACGTCAGCATTCTGGTGGAAAGAGAGCAGTGCATTTTTAACTGAAAATAATTTTTATTGCAGCCATTAACCTCAACAGTCACTTTCTACAGCACTGTATTACAGAGAGGGGCAGAGGATGGAGGAATACTTTTTCAGCACAACTCTGTGTCTTTGTTAAACAACAAATGGTCTTCTGGTTATACTACTCTGTAGACCAGGCGTGGGCAATTATTTTTTCCTTGGGGCCACATTAGAAACCAAAACAATTGTGAAGGGCTGGGTAGTTTTCCCCAAATTAGGCAGCATAGTTGTCCCCCAGATTAGGCAGCATAGTTGTCCCCCAGATTAGGCAGCATAGTTTCCCCCAGATTAGGAGCATAGTTGTCCCCCAGATTAGCATACTTGTCCCCCAGATTAGGCAGCATAGTTGTCCCCCAGATTAGGCAGCATAGTTGTCCCCCAGATTAGGCAGCATCGTTGTCCCCCAGATTAGGCAGCATAGTTGTCCCCCAGATTAGGCAGCATAGTTGTCCCCCAGATTAGGCAGCATAGTTGTCCCCCAGATTAGGCAGCATAGTTGTCCCCCAGATTAGGCAGCATAGTTGTCCCCCAGATTAGGCAGCATAGTTGTCCCCCAGATTAGGCAGCATAGTTGTCCCCCAGATTAGGCAGCATTGTTGTCCCCTAGATTAGGCAGCATAGTTGTCCCCCAGATTAGGCAGCTCACACACACAGACACAGACAACACATACAGAGACAGGCACTTATAAATACACATATAAACACACACAGACAACACACAGACACATATACACACGGACACACAGACACATATATACACAGACACATATATACACAGACAACACACAGACACATATATACACAGACACATATACACACGGACACACAGACACATATATACACAGACACATATATACACACAGACACATATATACACAGACAACACACAGACACATATATACACAGACACATATATACACACAGACAACACACAGACACATATATACACAGACACATATATACACAGACAACACACAGACACATATATACACAAACACACAGACACATATATACACAGACAACACACAGACACATATATACACAGACACATATATACACAGACAATACAGAAACACTCACCCGGCCAGAGTTTAGAGCTGAGGGGATGGGGCGGAGGGAGACAGGCTACACGGCCTCTCCTCTGCCTTCAGAGGTTCTAAGACTGCATGGCAGAGAGAAGGCGGGGGAGGGGAGAGAGTTCATGCCCCCTCACTCTTCCTGTCAGCACTTCCTGTCATCGCACGGGAGCTCAGTGCACAGGCTGGTGCAGACCTGGGCTTTGTACGGCCGACAGTCAGCGCGGGCCGGTCAGAGCCAATCAAAGGGCCGTATGTGGCCTGCGGGCCGTACAATGCCCAAGTCTGTTGTAGACAGTATAATACCCAGCAGTCCATTCCTAATGGTCTTAGAGAGTGAAATTTTGGTTTTAGTACACAGCAACAGTGTGCTGCAGTACTGTTGTGTACTGCTGGTGTTGTGCAAAAATACATTTTGTTAAGCGTGCTGTAGCACATTTTTCTGCCCTCATCTAGGTAGTGTACTATTTTGTACCTGTTAATCTGTCAAGGGCCTAGATACTGTGAAAGGCCTGGAAAAAGTAATCACCGGTATGTATTTTACTCAAATACGTTTTTTTAAGCACACTGTAATAAATGCCCTTATAAGTGCATAACACCTACATCTAAATAGTGTACTATTTTGTACCTTATAATCTGTCAAGGGCCTAAATACTGTGAAAGGACAGGCAATAGTAAGCACCGGCAGGTGTTTTACTCCAATACATTTTTAAGCGTACTGTAGCGCATTTTTCTGCCCTCATAAGTGCATACCACATACCTACATCTAAATAGTGTTCAATTTTGTAGCTGTTAATCTGTTAAGGGCCTAGATACTGTGAAAGTCCAGGCAAAAGTACTCACCGGCTGGTGTTTTTCTCCACTACTTCTTTAAGCGTACTGTAGCGCATTTTTTGTGCCCACATAAGTGCATACCACATACCTACATCTAAGTAGTGTACTATTTTGTACCTGATAATCTGTAAATAGCCTAGATACTGTGAAAGGCGGGGCAAAAGTACTCACCGGCTGGTGTTGTACTCGAATACTTTTTTAAGCGTACTGTAGCGCTTTTTCTACCCTCATAAGTGCATACAACATACCTACATCTAAGTAGTGTACTATTTTGTACCTTATAATCTGTCAAGGGCCTAGATACTGTGAAAGGACAGCAAAAAGTACACACCTGCTGCTGTTCTAGACAAATACTGTTTTAAGCGTAGTGAAGCGTATTGTACTTCCCTCATATATCCACTAAGTATGTCAGGAAGAGAAGTGCCAGGATGTGCACAGAGGGGTGGCAGAGGCCTAAATTCATCAGGCAGAGGTCACAGCAGACTAGGGGCGAGTGGCAGCAGTAGTCGCAGCGAGAGGCCTTTGCTCCTGTATCAGTTAATGGTCGTGTATCGACAAGCAACCCATCTGCCATCATCGATTGGTTAAGACGGCCATCCACTTCATCACAAGTGACATCTGATACCCCCAGTCAAAAGTTGGTGGGTTCCTCACACAAAACCCTCAGTTGGCATGGCCCAGGAGCAGTCCCTGTCCTCCCATTGCCTCTGTCCTATGCTGTTCCCTCCCCTAAAGAAGTATCTTATGCTGTGGGTTTTGCTCCACTATTCAGTGAGGACGATCTAATAGAGGACAGTCAGCAGCTACTGCCCAGCCAAGAAATGGAGGATACATCCGCCGCTTCTTCCGATAGGTGGGCAAGTAGTGATGAGGAGAGTGAGGTGGGAGGTGTTGCCAACGTTAAGGGTCCTGAATCAGACACTGTTGAGAAACCTTTTGTGGACATCAGTGACGTGCAGACACTTGTTGATCATGATGAAGCTGATCGCAATTGGGACCCGGGTGATGAAGGGGCTTCATCATCATCAGGTGAAGAGGGTTGCAGGTTGCCCCTGAGGCAGCAGCTGAGCCACCAAGGTGGTAGCATGGTTGGCAGTCAGCATGGTGGCAGAAGTGGAAATTCTGGTGCCTAACGTGCCCGGGGGAGACCACCTGCTTCGCGGCAGCCTACCTTCCCGGGAGGTAGTGGAACAGGTGTTCCTGGAGACAGCGGCAGTAGCTGTCAGTTAGTGCAGACTGTTGGTGGAAAAATCAGCTACTCGGCAGTGTAGCAGTTTTTCATCAAGCATCCGGAGGAGGTTAACATAGCCACATTGAAGATGTGTTGGCAGAAAGTGAAGCATGGCCAGGGTCCCAATGTTGGCACCACGGCCCTGTGCCAACATATTCTGCGCCATCATAAAGATGCCTGGGAGAACCGTGGCTCCTGCTCCTCCTACTTTCAGTCAGTCATTCCACCAACAATCCATCGGCGAAGCCATGTCCAAGAGATAACAGTATGTGCCCACTCATCCAACAGCGCAGAAGCTGAATGTGCTCCTGTCCAATTTGCTGGTGCTGCAGTCCCTCCCTTTTCTAATGGTGGGCTCTGCATCTTTCAGAGAACTGATGGCTTGTGCTGAGCCGAGGTGAAGAGTGCCAAGCCGTCATTTCTTTGTGAAGAAGGCAGTTCCAGCCCTGCACAATTTTGTGGAAGAGAAGATGGGCCAGTCCTTGAGCCTGTCGGTGTGCACCAAAGTGCACGGCAGTGCCGATGTCTGGAGCTGTGACTATGGTCAGGGACAATGCATGTCCTTTACCGCTCAGTGGGTGAATGTGGTTCCTGCACAACCACAAAACCAACTTGGACAGGTCATGCCGCTTCCTCCTACATGCTCTCAGGCCGTTGGTCCTGTGACAGTGTGCGACTCCGCCTCCTCATCCTCCACCGTGTCCTCAGCCTCCCCTGCACAGACAAGTCTCAGTGCCCCTTCAGCATACCATGTGTGCAGGGCACGGCGGTGTCATGCTGTTCTTCACATGGTTTGCCTTGGCGAACGGAGTCACACAGGGGAGAAACTGCTAAAAGTAATTCATAAAGAAATCGGAGCATGGCTTACTCCACGAAAACTGGAAATGGCAACCATGGTGACTGACAATGGAAAGAACATATTGTCTGTGCTGCGACAAGGAAGGCTGAGCCATGCGCCCTGTATGGCACATGTGTTCAATATGGTTGTCAAGCAGTTCCTGAAGTGTTCCCCCCATTTGCAAGACATCCTAACAATGGGAAGGAAACTTTGCATGCACTTCAGCCACTCGTGCATCGCAAAGAACACTCTCATTGAGCTTCAGCGTCAGAACCGTATCCCCCAACATAGTCTTATTTGCGACGTTGCCACACGTTGGAATTCCACCCTCCATATGTTTGATATATGAACAGAGAAAAGCCATCATCGATTTCTTGATGATCCAAGCGGCTAGGAGGACTCCCCCGTGTTACTTCAATATCAACCAGTGGCAGCTCATACGTGACACCCTTTGAGGAAGCCACATTATTAGTCAGTTGCTAGGATTACAGGATGAACAACATCATTCCACTTCGTCATTTTCTACAACACGTGTTTGAAATGATGGCTGGTCAGGGCAATGGAGACATGGCGCCTACATCTCACGGCCACATGAGCCCTGTGGGGGTTTAACTGGAGGAGGATGGGGGGGGGAGACACAGTGGAGCACAGTTAAGGTTTTGCGAAATGGGCAGTTTTTCTAGTCATCTGACAGGAGAGGAGGAGCAGCAAGAGGAGCTGGAGGGTTATGTGGAAAGCTAGACAGAGTATCCAGACACACCGTGGCAGTGGAGATGGAGTCAGGGAGTCTCTCCGAGTCACTTGCACAAATGGCACGATGCATGCTCACTTTCTTGCGTAATGACCACCGAATTGTTACAATTCAGTAGCGGGATGACTTCTGGCTCTCCACCTTATTGGACCCTCGCTACCGCCACAAAATGAGGGCCTTTTTATACACTCACTGAGAGGGAGGACAAACTGACCTACTACAGAGACATCCTATGTAGTCAGTTGGCTGATGCCTATCGGCACCATCTCGCAGGTCTGACTAGGGGGGCCCTCTGCGCTCACCTTCCACTGCCATGGCTGCTGGGGAGGGGTGGGGTGGCAGGAGCAGTACTAGCTCCATCAGCAGCAGCCTGAGTCTACAGTCGCTGATGAGTACCTTTATTCACCCGCATAGGGAAGCAACTCATCAGCAGCAGGTAGACCTGGAGCAGGACCTGAACCAGCAGGTGGTTGCATACCTTGACATGCCCAAGCCAACACACCTTGAAGATCCGCTGGACTTCTGGGCAGCCAAACTTGATTTGTGGCCGCAACTAGCAGAGTTTGCCCTGGAAAAGCTGTCCTGCCCAGCCAGTAGTATACCATCAGAGCGGGTGTTTAGTGTGGCGGGGGGCCATAGTCACCCCAAGGAGAACTCGTCTGTCCACGAAAAATGTGGAGAGACTGACCTTTGTGAAGTTGAATCAGGCATGAATCAGCCTGGATTTCCACCCACCAATGCCTAAAGCATCAGAGTAGACTGACTATGTTGCCACACCATACAAATATGTATAGTGCCAAACAGATTTAAGGCGCTGCTCCCCAGTTACAAACATTCCTCTGCATCAGACCTTTTTTTTACCCCCCTTTGTCACCGGGTACTGGTATTGCCACCCACTGCACCACTCTGTCACCAGGTCACTTTCAGGACTCCCGATGCTGCTGCTGCCACCTCCAGGCTGTCTCTTTCTGCCACCATATGGTCAGCCACTATTTGTTCAACTCATGCTGCCGCCAACTCCAGGCACCACACCAGTGTGAACAAGGTGTAAAAGCTCACTTACCATGTGCTCCCAGTCAGACTGGGAGGCTGCTAGAGAATGAAAGGGCCTTGTGTAGCTACCTGCTACTTATATAGGGTTGGGCTGAGGGGGTGGGGAGGAGTGCAGGCCAAGTGGAAAAAACAAAAAAAAGGAGGGGATAGAATACACAATGTGAATCCAGGTAGAAAAAACAGACATGGCCGCACATCCACAATTTTGTATTTTGATCTAATTGCTTCTCAGCATAATTTCAAAAACTAACAGGTTGTTAGTATACATTTTGATCAAAAGGTACAAGCCCACTCACCACGTCAAGGCCACCTATTGAGAGTGGGTCCCCAATATCCCTAGCATAAAATGGCGTGGCACTGGGCGGTGTCCACCACCGCCGCGACACCAGTGCCCATAGGGGGAATGACCCACTGGCAGAGCAGCCCCAATGCCACTCAAACCAGTCTCCGGGCCGCACCCCCCCCCCCCCCACAGACACAGCACCGCGGCAGCAACGGACGCCGCACAGCACCACACCAGTGTCAACAAGGTGTAAAAGCTCACTTACCATGTGCTCCCAGTCAGACTATATTCAGCCACTATATGGTTTACTGATTTTGCTGGGCCTGCGACATTACCTGCAAATTTTTATGGTAGCACTAGCTACTATAAATCTTCAATTAAAATTTTTAAATTCATCTTTAAATCTTAGGGAATGTGAGGCCCTATGGTCTCCTCATGCTGCCGCGAGCTGGAGGCTGTGTCAATTAGCCACTATATGGTTTACTGATTCTGCTGGGCCTGGGACATTACCTACAATTTTTTTATGGTAGCACTAGCTACCATAATTCTTCAATTTAAATTTTTTTATTCATCTTTAAATCTTAGGGATTTTGAGGCCCTATGGTCTCCTCATGCTGCCGTGAGCTGCAGGTTGTGTTATTCAGCCACTATATGGTCTCCTCTTGCTGCCACCAATTCCAGGCTGTGTCATTCTGCCAGATTAACTTGCTCAATTTAGACCAATATATGGAGGGTTAACTTCAATATATTAACCTATAGATTCCCCTAGGGGAATCCAAAAATTACCCTATTTTCCCATATATACACATATACTTTATGGTGGTCCCACAAGCTTTATTAACTAATAATTAAGGTGTGCTAAATGAACAAAACGACACACAGTTAAAAGATTAAGCAAAGGAAGCAGCTTGATATGTATGATATAAATTGGTATTGATCATATGAATTGGCAGAAATTCCTCTGCTACTGTCAATAGTCACTGTTAGTTATCAGTGGTCACTATTATTTGAGCTGTATGTGCCTGCAGTGCACATTCTGCATCCAAGCTGCTGCTAAGCTTCTAATTTAAAAATTATCCCTACTCTGCCCCCCTCAACATGTTTCGCTGCCCCTGCAGCTTTGTCAAGAGGTAGCGGGCATATGAGCGCGGGTATGCGGCGTGTACTATTTATAGACTCCCCTCGCATTGTGCTGATGCAATGCAAGCCAATCATAATGAACTTCCTCCATATTCACCATTGTGATTGGTTGTAAACTTGATTGACACTCTATGTGACCTTTCAGAACTCAGCTGTCTCAGTAGCGTCCCAAGTATTCTCATTGGTATAAGTCCTATAACGTCACTTGCGCAGTCCCATCTGCGCCGTAACTTATGCATTACCGATGGTCTTCTCGCGAGACTACGGGCCTGCGCGATTCCAGCTGCGCCGCCACTTCGTTTTCGCTTGCGCAGTCCCATCTGCGCCATAACTTATACATTACCAACAGTCTTCTCGCGAGACTTCGAGCCTGCACGATTCCATCTGCGCCGGCACTTAGTTTTCATTTGTGTTATACGAGAACGTTCACACTGCGATTGCGCCGATCAAGCTGTAAGTATCCTGCGCGAGTACTTATGCGCTGGGACTTAGACTCCACAGCGCTCTTACTTTTCAATAGTGCTGGGCTTGGGTGTCTCCCTGATATTAGTAGGCTTAGGTGGCTGTATACTATAGACAAATCACCATATTTTGGAATCGGACATATGTTTCTGTATGTCCCTATTCTTACTTTTGTTTTCTCAAGCATATATGAGTTCCAATAATCATCCACATAATCAGACCAGGATTATTATACAAATATACTAATGATAGAATTTGTTAGTTATAACTCTCATCTAGAGATGTATATAAATTTATTTATACTTATAATAATCATGCATTCAAAGATGGTATATATGGATGTTTTAATCATGTATGCATATGGTGACAACTGCTTGTTATAGATACAATACCTTTTCATTTCTCTTAGGTTTGGCCCCCCTAAGAGAAATGAAAAGGTATTGTATCTATAACAAGCAGTTGTCATCATTTGCATACATAATTAAAACATCCATATATACCATCTTTGAATGCATGATTATTATAAGTATAAATAAATTTATATACATCTCTAGATGAGAGTTATAACTAACAAATTCTATCATTAGTATATTTGTATAATAATCCTGGTCTGATTATGTGGATGATTATTGGAACTCATATATGCTTGAGAAAACAAAAGTAAGAATAGGGACATAGAGAAACATATGTCCGATTCCAAAATATGGTGATTTGTCTATAGTATACAGCCACCTAAGCCTACTAATATCAGGGAGACACCCAAGCCCAGCACTATTGAAAAGTAAGAGCGCTGTGGAGTCTAAGTCCCAGCGCATAAGTACTCGCGCAGGATACTTACAGCTTGATCGGCGCAAGCACAGTGTGAACGTTCTCGTATAACACAAATGAAAACTAAGTGCCGGCGCAGATGGAATCGCGCAGGCTCGAAGTCTCGCGAGAAGACTGTTGGTAATGTATAAGTTATGGCGCAGATGGGACTGCGCAAGCGAAAACGAAGTGGCGGCGCAGATGGAATCGCGCAGGCCCGTAGTCTCGCGAGAAGACCATCGGTAATGCATAAGTTACGGCGCAGATGGGACTGCGCAAGTGACGTTATAGGACTTATACCAATGAGAATACTTGGGACGCTACTGAGACAGCTGAGTTCTGAAAGGTCACATAGAGTGTCAATCAAGTTTACAACCAATCACAATGGTGAATATGGAGGAAGTTCATTATGATTGGCTTGCATTGCATCAGCACAATGCGAGGGGAGTCTATAAATAGTACACGCCGCATACCTGCGCTCATATGCCCGCTACCTCTTGACAAAGCTGCAGGGGCAGCGAAACATGTTGAGGGGGGCAGAGTAGGGATAATTTTTAAACTAGAAGCTTAGCAGCAGCTTGGATGCAAAATGTGCACTGCAGGCACATTCAGCTCAAATAATAGTGACCACTGATAACTAACAGTGACTATTGACAGTAGCAGAGGAATTTCTGCCAATTCATATGATCAATACCAATTTATATCATACATATCAAGCTGCTTCCTTTGCTTAATCTTTTAACTGTGTGTCGTTTTGTTCATTTAGCACACCTTAATTATTAGTTAATAAAGCTTGTGGGACCACCATAAAGTATATGTGTATATATGGGAAAATAGGGTGATTTTTGGATTCCCCTAGGGGAATCTATAGGTTAATATTCTGCCAGATTATGGTCTCCTCATCGTACTGCCGCCCTAGGCTCTGTCATTGTGCCGCCATGTGACTCCTTTTTAGTTTGGGTTTTGTGGTCATACAGCATTAATTCAAAGTAAACACCAGGACATTAAACTTGGGAATCTAATATAAATCTTAAATTTTAAGTTTAAAAAGATCGATGCAATCTTTTCAAGACTGAGGCCCTATGGTCCTCGCCGTCATATTACCGGTGGAATTATCACAAAAATCCAATGAAACAGCTTGGAGCAATAACAATGAACCATAACTGATTAAATGAAACATTCACACTTTCACAGTCAGGGGGGCGCTGAGAGCCAGGGGCTAGAACCGATGGTATCTCGCCAACTTGATTTTAAGATACAAGTACGAGCTTTTTCACTGCAGCCACTTCTAGCTTTATGCGCCCACTTATCCAATGGCACAGAAGCTAAATGTGCTCCTGTCCAAGTTGCTGGTACTGCAGTCCCTCCCTTTGTAAGTGGACACTCAGAGTATGTGGGTAGGAGAGGCAGGGGCTGGAACAGGTGGTAGCTCGCCTCACAGCGCACTGCCATCTCGATGCTCACTAGAATGGGTAATCCAAAAAATTAAAATAAAATCAAATTAAATAAAATAAAAATTACATAAAAAAATCTGCCACATCCAGACGCAGTGATTCTAATAGCGATACTTGTAATCTGCATGTCATACTGAATAACAGTATTATTTCACTAACACAGCACACTCCCTATGCATGTTAGAACAAAGCAAAGTGTTCTATACCCCTACTGAATCTCTCTATAGGCCACAAATAGCCGTTTTTAATAGTGATTTGCCATGAATAAATTCGGACCGTACCAAATGTTTTCAAAAATTCGCTCATCTATAGCCAAGAACAAAGAGCTGCGTAAGGACATCAGGGATAAAATTGAAGACCTGAACAAGGCTTGGGATGGGCTACAGGACAATAGGCAAGCAGCTTGGTGAGAAGGCAACAACTGATGAAGTTCAAGATGACGGTCAATCTCCATCGGTTTGGGGCTCCATGCAAGATCTCACCTCGTGGGGCATCAATAATTATGAGGAAGGTGAGGGATCAGTCCAGAAGTACACAGCAGGACCTAGTCAATGACCTGAAGAGAACTGGGACCACATACTCCAAAAACCATTAGTAACACACTACTCCGTCATGGATTGAAATCCTGCTGTGCGCAAGGTCCCCCCCGCTCAAGCCAGCGCATGTCCAGGCCGGTCTGAAGTTTGCTAATGGCCATCTGGACAATCTAGACGAGGAATGTGAGATGGTCATGTGCTCTGATGAGACAAAAATAGAGCTTTTTTGCCTATACTCCACTCGCCGTGTTTGGAGAAAGAAGAACAACCCTAAGAACATCATCCCAACCATGAAGCATGGAGGTGGAAACATCATTCTTTGGGGCAGGGGACAGGACTGCACCGTATTGAGGGGTGGATGAATGGGGCCATGTATTGCGAGATCTTGGCCAACAACCTCCTTCACTCAGTAAGAGCACTGAAGATGGGTCATGGCTGGGTCTTACGGCATGACAACGACCCGAAACACACCTCCAGGGTAAGGAGTTTAAGGAGCTGAAAGTCCGTATTGCCCAGTGACAGCCATGAGACCTGAAGGATCAGGGGAAGCTCTGTATGGAGGAGTGGGCCAAAATCCCTGATGCAGTGTCAAGAACTACAGGAAACATTTGATCTCTGTAATTGCAAACAAAGGTTTCTGTACCAAATATTAAGTTATGATTTTCTGATGATCAAATATTTATGTCATGCAATAAAATGAATGGATCTGGTAGGGGTATGCTGTGGTATACGTCAGCATAGATATCTGTCTAAATCCTTGATCTCACTAATGTTGGAGCAGCTTACCTGATGGGAATGAATGCCCTGGTGATATCAAAGTAGCTTACCTTACAGAAACCCTTTTGCCCTCTTGTGATGCCACAGCAGCTTACCAGACAGAAATGCACTTTGATGTCACAGCAACTTGCCTGACTGAAACCAACCAATGTTGTTACAACAGCTTACCTGACAAAAAAGCCACTTATGATGTCACCTAGATTTACTTGTCTAAATCCCTCTTGTGATGTCACAGCAGTGTATCTGACTGCACCTTATAGTGGGGGCCATAGACTTCCTCATTTATTTCTGTCCAATAAATATCTACTGTTGTATGAGTCTATAAATAGCTGTAAAAGATGAATAGGAAGGTGTATAGTCCCTTACATTTAATAGACATTAGGAACCTCATTTATGTTTCCCTAACCTGGAGTGAAAAGGAATATAAGGTATGTCTGCCCCATATTGAAAGATTGTTATACCACGGTTTGGAGATACAATTAGCATTTCAGCAACTTTAATATGTCATAGATGTTGTCTTTGTATATTTGAAATGTATAAACATAAAATGTTACCTTTACTAGTATTTAGAAAAATACTTTATTTGGGAATAGTAAATTTACAGTTTTTACATTGAAGTAGTTATACAGAATTAGAAAAACTGATTACTAAAAAAAAAAACTATGCCTCATTACTCCTCGAGTTGTGTGTGGTTTAACAACTCAGTTCCATTAAAGTAAAAGAAGTCAAGTGTACCATACACATTTTGAAGACTTTTGTGGTGCTGTTTTTGGAAGAAATTAGTACTGTTTTTCTTGATGTCCTCTTTAAAGGAACTACGAGAAGAGCTGTCAAATTCCCTTTAAGTAATTTTACTAACCAGCTTATAGACTTAACTCCTTAAGGATGCAGGGCATACCGGCACGCCCTGAGTCCGCTCCTTTTCTATAACGCTGGGCCTCTAACAATGGCCGGGACCCGTGGCTAATAGCGCGCGGCACTGATCGTGGTGCCATGCGCTATTAACCCTTTAGACGCGGCGTTCAAAGTTGATCGCCATGTCTAAAATGAAACTAAACTGCTGCAGGTTAGCTCAGGGGGCTGTTCGGGATCGCAGCGGCGAAATCGTTGTGTCCCTAACAGCTGGTGTCCATTCACCGAATGACTGCTCAGTGCCTGAGATCCAGGCATGAGCAGTCAAGCCGCAGAATCATTGATCTATGTTATCCTATGGGATAACAAAGATCAATGTAAAAGATCAGTGTGTGCAGTGTTATAGCCCCCTATGGGGGCTATAACATTGCAAAAAAAAGTTAATAAAGATCATTTAACCCCTTCCCTAATAAATGTTTGAATCACCCCCTTTTCCCATTAAAAAAAAACCCAAAAAACTGTGTAAATAAAAATAAACATATTTGGTATCACCGTGTGCGGAAATGTCCAAGTTATAAAAATATATCATTAATTAAACCGCACAGTCAAAGGCGTACACGCAAAAAAAATACAAGATAGCGTATTTTTGGTCTCTTTTTATATCATTAAAAAAATTTATAAAAAGGGACCAAAAAGTCCAATCAATACAAAAATGGTATGCTAAAAACTTCAGATCATGGGGCAAAAAAAGGACCCTCATACTGCCCCGTACACGGAAAAATAAAGTTATAGGGGTCAGAAGATAACAAATTTAAAGTATAAATTTTCCTGCATGTAGTTATGATTTTTTCCAGAAGTGTGACATAGTCAAACCTATATAAGTAGGGTATCTGTTACACAATGCGCTCCGGCCTCACACGCTGGCCATGAGCGCATGGTCCCCTTACCTTCTGCCGCCTGCCTACTGAACTCTTGCTACATCCTGACTACGCGCCTGCCCTGTCCTACTGCTATCCCGACTACGAGTTGCCTCATCCCTCCTGTGCCTCGCATCTCCTCAGTCGCCTGTGTGGTCGAGCCGTGCCAGGGGTAGCAACCTGAGTGTCGCCTGCAGCTGCAAGCCCATCCTGCTTTGCAGCGGGCTCTGGTGAAGACCAGCGGCACCTTAGACTCCGCTCCCTGGTACGGTCCGAGTCATCTGCCACACAGGTCCAGCGGATCACCATACACCGGAGTTCCTGTCTTCAGAAACATGAGTGTTACAATAAGATCCGGCCATGGATCCCGCTGAGGTACCCCTGCCTGAAGTTGCAGATCTTTCTTCCATTGTGATACATCAGTCACGGCAGTTGGCCCGACAGGCGCAGCAATTTTCTCAACTTGCAGCCATGATGCAACAGCTTTTGGCCTTGCAGCAGGTACCACAATCTGGCCCACTCCCACCTCCAGCTCCTGCAGTGTCTCCTGGCTCCCAGCTGCACCGGCCTTTGACTTCCAAGTATAATGGGGATTCCAAGTCGTGCAGAGGCTTTGTTACACAGTGCTCCATGAATTTGGAGCTGATGTCTGAACTGTTTCCGAAGGAACGTAGTAAGGTTGCCTTTATCATTAGTCTACTTTCTGTAAAAGCCCTGGCTTGGGCTACACCCCTTTGGGACCGTGGTGATCCAGTATCCTCCAATTTGTCGGCATTCTTGGCAGAATTTCGCAGTGTCTTTGAGGAACCCACATGTGCCTCTTCTGCTGAGACGGCGTTGCTGAACCTCTGTCAAGGGAATTCTACCGTTGGTGACTACACGGTTCAATTCCACATTCTAGCCTCTGAACTTGCCTGGAATGAAGAGGCCTTGTGTGCCACATTCAAAAAAGGACTGTCAAGCAGGATTAAAGATGCTCTTGCCACACGAGATCCTCCATCTTCTTTGACTGAACTTATCCACATGGCCACACGCATTGATGTGCATTTTGCCGAAAGACAGGAGGAATTGCGCTTTGAGAGGGAATCTGCCTACCTGACACCTGTGTTCTAACGTCCACCTCTTCTGTCTCTTGCGCCTCTTGCCGAAGAGGTTATACAAGGACGCAATGCGAATATGTGTTTGTACTGTGCTAGCCCGGAGCACTTTCTCAAGGACTGTACAGTTCGCCCACACCTAGGGTATGTGGGAGAGGCGTCCCTAGGTGTGAATACTACCTCTCCACGCTTAACTATTCCTGTACAAGTCTTCACTTCAGCCAAGTCTTCCTTCAGCACAACAGCATTTTTGGATTCCAGATCAGCAGGTGACTTTATTGATGATTTAGTCCACAAGTATCATCTTCCCCTTACTCGGCTTGCCAAGCCCTTGTTTATCTCCTCTGTTAATGGACAAAATCTGGACTGTAAGGTTCACTTCCATACTGAATCTCTCGTCATGCAAGTGGGAGTATCGCATAAAGAAAAGATTGAATTCTATGTTCTGCTGCTGTACTTCTGAGATTCTCCTTGGTCTTCCTTGGCTGCAACCCCATTCCCCGCAACTGGAAGGGAGAACTGGAGAAATTATTCGCTGGGGACAATCCTGTAAAAATGTTTGCCTCCAACCTGTTCTGCGTAAAGTTGTTTCTCGTCTTTCACCTTTACCTAGCCTGCCGCCACCTTACCAAGATTTCTCAGAAGTCTTCTGCAAGAAACAGGCTGAATCTTTGCCTCCACATCGTACTTATGACTGCCCTATTGATCTTCTGCCTGGTACCACTCCTCCTCGTGGGAGGATATACCCACTTTCAGTTCCTGAGACCAAAGCTGAGTATATCCAGGAGAATCTCCAAAAGGGTTTTATCTGTAAGTCCTCTTCTCCTGCTGGAGCAGGTTTCTTCTTTGTAGTGAAGAAGAATGGCTCACTCCGTCCATGCATTGACTACAGGGGACTTAACAAAATCCCGGTCAAGAACCATTACCCTCTACCTCTTATCTCAGAACTTTTTGACCGCCTACGTGGTGCCAAGGTCTTCTCCAAGTTGGACTTACGCGGTGCGTATAACCTCATTCGGATCCGCAAGGGAGATGAATTGAAAACAGCCTTCAATACTCCTGACGGACATTTTGAGTATCTTGTAATGCCTTTTGGTCTCTGCAATGCTCCAGACATTTTCCAGGAGTTCGTCAACGATATCTTCCGTTATCTTCTCTACACCTGTGTTGTCGTATACCTAGATGACATCCTAATCTTCTCTTCCAACTTAGAGGTGCATCGTACACATGTTCGACTGGTTCTTCAGCGACTACAGAAGAATCATCTCTACGCCAAAATGGAGAAATGCTTGTTTAAGAAATCTAGTCTTCCGTTTCCTGGCTACATTGTCTCTCATCAGGACCTGCAGATGGATCCAGATAAGTTGTCTGCAGTATTGGATAGGCCTCGTCCCTCGGGCCTACGTGCGATTCAACGCTTTCTGGGATTCGCTAACTATTATCGTCAGTTTATCCCACATTTTTCATCCTTGGTTGCTCCTCACTAAAAAGGCATCTAATCCTAAATCTTGGCCTCGAGAGGCTGAAAAGGCCTTCTCCCATTTAAAGTCTGCGTTTGCCTCTGCTCCCATGCTTACAAGACCTGATCCAGAGAGGCCTTTTGCTTTGGAGGTTGATGACTCATCTATTGGAGCGGGTGCCGTTCTCACTCAGAAAAATGCCAAGGGCAAGAGTGTAACTTGTGGGTTCTTCTCCAAGACTTTCTCTCCTGCTGAGAGGAATAACTCCATTGGAGATCGGGAACTCCTTGCTATCAAGCTAGCTTTGGAGGAATGGCGACATGTATTGGAAGGAAAATCCTTTGTCCCCACCAGATTGAGATGCAAGGTACTGAAATGGGGTCATTCTTCCTTGACAGCAGGACATCCTGGAATACGCAAGACCCTACTTCTTTTTCCCGATACTACTGGTGGCCCCATCTTGAACGTGATGTTTTTGATTTTGTTCGGTCCTGTGTAACTTGTGCCCGTGACAAAACTCCTCGGCAAAAACCTGCAGGACTCTTACAGCCTTTACCCATTCCAGAGATTCCCTGGTCCCATATCGCCATGGATTTCATCACCGATTTTCCACCTTCTCATTATAACACTGTCATCTGGGTCGTGGTAGATCGGTTTTCCAAGATGGCTCATTTCATTCCTCTGCCAGGTCTTCCTTCTGCTTCGCGATGTACTTCTTGTTGCATGTCTTTCGTTTATGTTACGCCTAGCGCTCCGGGTCCCCGCTCCTCCCCGGAGCGCTCACGGCGTCTTTCTCCCTGCAGCGCCCCGGTCAGTCCCGCTGACCGGGAGCGCTGCACTGTCTTGGCCGTTGGGGATGCGATTCGCACAGCGGGACGCGCCCGCTCGCGAATCGCATCCCAGGTCACTTACCCGTCCCGGTCCCCTGCTGTCATGTGCTGGCGCGCGCGGCTCCGCTCTCTAGGGCGCGCGCGCGCCAGCTCTCTGAGACTTAAAGGGCCAGTGCACCAATGATTGGTGCCTGGCCCAATTAGCTTAATTGGCTTCCACCTGCTCCCTGGCTATATCTGATCTCCTCCCATGCACTCCCTTGCCGGATCTTGTTGCCTTCTGCCAGTGAAAGCGTTTAGTGTTGTCCAAAGCCTGTGTTACCTGAACTCCTGCTATCCATCTTGACTACGAACCTTGCCGCCTGCCCCGACCTTCTGCTACGTCTGACCTTGCCTCTGCCTAGTCCTTCTGTCCCACGCCTTCTCAGCAGTCAGCGAGGTTGAGCCGTTGCTAGTGGATACGACCTGGTTGCTACTGCCGCAGCAAGACCATCCCGCTTTGCGGCGGGCTCTGGTGAACACCAGTAGCCTCTTAGAACCGGTCCACCAGCACGGTCCACGCCAATCCCTCGCTGACACAGAGGATCCACTACCTGTAAGCCGAATCGTGACAGTAGATCCGGCCATGGATCCCGCTGAGGTGCCGCTGCCAAGTCTCGCTGACCTTACCACGGTGGTCGCTCAGCAATCGCAGCAGATTGCCCAACAAGGACAGCAGCTGTCGCAGTTGACCGCCACGTTACAGCAACTTCTGCCTCTGCTACAGCAGCAACCATCTCCTCCGCCAGCTCCTGCACCTCCTCTGCAGCGAGTGGCCGCTCCTAGCCTCCGCTTGTCCCTGCCGGACAAATTTGATGGGGACTCTAGACTCTGCCGTGGATTTCTGTCTCAATGTTCCCTGCATATGGAGATGTTGTCGGACTTGTTTCCTACAGAACGGTCTAAGGTGGCGTTCGTAGTGAGCCTTCTTTCAGGAAAGGCCTTGTCTTGGGCCACACCGCTCTGGGACCGCAATGATCCTGCCACAGCCACAGTCCAGTCCTTCTTCGCTGAAGTCCGTAGTGTCTTCGAGGAACCAGCCCGAGCTTCTTCTGCCGAGACTGCCCTGCTGAACCTGGTCCAGGGCAATTCTTCAGTGGGCGAGTACGCCATCCAATTTCGTACTCTTGCTTCCGAATTATCATGGAATAACGAGGCTCTCTGCGCGACCTTTAAAAAAGGCCTATCCAGTAGCATCAAGGATGTGCTGGCCGCACGAGAGATTCCTGCCAACCTGCAAGAACTTATCCATCTAGCTACCCGCATTGACATGCGTTTTTCTGAGCGATACCAAGAGCTCCGCCAGGAAAAAGACTTAGATCTCTGGGCACCTCTCCCACAGTATCCGTTGCAATCTACGCCTGGGCCTCCCGCCGAGGAGGCCATGCAAGTGGATAAGTCTCGCCTGACCCAGGAAGAGAGGAATCGCCGTAGGGAAGAAAATCTCTGTCTTTACTGTGCCAGTACCGAGCATTTCTTGGTGGATTGCCCTATCCGTCCTCCACGCCTGGGAAACGCACGCACGCACCCAGCTCACGTGGGTGTGGCGTCTCTTGGTTCCAAGTCTGCTCCTCCACGTCTCACGGTACCCGTGCGGATTTCTTCTTCAGCCAACTCCTCCCTCTCAGCCGTGGCCTGCTTGGACTCCGGTGCCTCTGGAAATTTTATTTTGGAGTCGTTTGTTAATAAATTCAGCATCCCGGTGACCCGTCTCGTCAAGCCGCTCTACATTTCCGCGGTCAACGGAGCCAGATTGGACTGCACCGTGCGTTACCGCACAGAGCCCCTCCTCATGTCTATTGGACCCCACCTTGAGAGGATTGAGTTCTTCATTCTCCCCAACTGTACCTCTGAGGTCCTCCTCGGTCTGCCTTGGCTCCGGCTTCATTCCCCCACCATTGATTGGACCACCGAGGAGATCAGGAACTGGGACTCTGCCTGCCACAGGAAGTGCCTCTCCCCCCCTCCCAGTCCCGTCAGGCAAGCCTCTGTGCCTCCCCATGGCCCCCGTCCTGGTGTCACACTGCCCCGTGCCAGGCCTCGCCCTCTGCCCTCCCTCCCCATTCCCACTCCTGCTGTACTGCCCGCCGTTGAGGAAACCCTCCATTCTTTCCCGGTGTCCTCATCCCAGGGGAGGCAGTTACCGGACAAAGAGAAGGGGAGACCTAAGGGGGGGGGTACTGTTACGCCTAGCGCTCCGGGTCCCCGCTCCTCCCCGGAGCGCTCACGGCGTCTTTCTCCCTGCAGCGCCCCGGTCAGTCCCGCTGACCGGGAGCGCTGCACTGTCTTGGCCGTTGGGGATGCGATTCGCACAGCGGGACGCGCCCGCTCGCGAATCGCATCCCAGGTCACTTACCCGTCCCGGTCCCCTGCTGTCATGTGCTGGCGCGCGCGGCTCCGCTCTCTAGGGCGCGCGCGCGCCAGCTCTCTGAGACTTAAAGGGCCAGTGCACCAATGATTGGTGCCTGGCCCACTTAGCTTAATTGGCTTCCACCTGCTCCCTGGCTATATCTGATCTCCTCCCATGCACTCCCTTGCCGGATCTTGTTGCCTTGTGCCAGTGAAAGCGTTTAGTGTTGTCCAAAGCCTGTGTTACCTGAACTCCTGCTATCCATCTTGACTACGAACCTTGCCGCCTGCCCCGACCTTCTGCTACGTCTGACCTTGCCTCTGCCTAGTCCTTCTGTCCCACGCCTTCTCAGCAGTCAGCGAGGTTGAGCCGTTGCTAGTGGATACGACCTGGTTGCTACTGCCGCAGCAAGACCATCCCGCTTTGCGGCGGGCTCTGGTGAACACCAGTAGCCTCTTAGAACCGGTCCACCAGCACGGTCCACGCCAATCCCTCGCTGACACAGAGGATCCACTACCTGTAAGCCGAATCGTGACAGTTTACATGGTCTTCCACAGCATATAGTTTCGGATCGAGGGGTGCAGTTTGTCTCTAAGTTCTGGCGAGCCCTTTGTAACTGTCTGGACATCAATCTGGACTTCTCCTCGGCCTACCACCCTCAGTCCAACGGTCAGATGGAGAGGGTTAATCAAATCCTTTAGACTTATCTTAGGCATTTTGTTTCAGCTCGCCAAGATGATTGGGTCGACCTTCTCCCCTGGGCTGAATTTTCATATAACCTTAAGGATTCCGAGTCCACGAGGTCATCTCCCTTTTTTCTTGTCTACGGACTCCATCTCCGTCCTCCTCTTCCTCTCCCAGTCTCCTCCGGTGTGCCTGCTGTTGATGAGCTGGTCTGTGACTTCTCCACCATCTGGCAACAGACCCAACAATCATTGTCCCAAGCTTCTTCACGCATGAAGGCGCAAGCGGATAAAATTAGAAGACCTCCTCCTTCCTTCTCTCCTGGTGACATGGTGTGGCTTTCATCCAAATACATCCGCTTCAAGATCCCCTGTTACAAGCTCGGTCCCCGCTACCATGGTCCCTTCCAGATTCTACAAAAGATCAATCCTGTCTCCTACAAACTCTGTCTACCTGCTACGTTACATATTCCCAATTCCTTCCACGTCTCTCTCCTCAAGCCTCTTGTCGTAAACTGGTTCTCTCAGAAGAATCCTGTCCTGGGTCATCTGATGTCTACAAAGTTAAACAGATTCTTGCAGCAAAAACTGTGAGAGGTAAACAACTTTTTTTGGTCGACTGGGAGGGTTACGGTCCTGAGGAGAGATCTTGGGAACCTGAGGAGAATATCCTGGACCGTGACTTTCTCAGGAGTTTTCTCTCTTGTAAAAGGAGGGGGAGACCAAAGGGGGGGGGGTACTGTTACACTATACGCTCCGGCCTCACACGCTGGCCGTGAGCACATGGTCCCCTTACCTTCTGCCGCCTGCCTACTGAACTCCTGCTACGTCCTGACTATGCTACTGCGCCGCCTGCCCTGACCTACTGCTATCCAGACAATGAGTTGCCTCATCCCTCCTGTGCCTCGCATCTCCTCAGCCACCTGTGTGGTCGAGCCGTGCCACGGGTAGTGACCTGGGTGCCGTCTGCAGCTGCAAGCCCATCCTGCTTTGCGGCGGCTCTGGTGAAGACCAGCGGCACCTTAGACTCCGCTCCCTGGTACGGTCCGAGTCATCTGCCACACAGGTCCAGCGGATCCACATACACCGGAGTTCCTGTCTTCAGAAACTAGAGTGTTACAGTATCATTTTAATCGTATGGACCTACAGAATAAAGATAAGGTGTCATTTTTACCGAAAAATGTACTGCGTAGAAACGGAAGCCCCCAAAATTTACATAATGGTATTTTTTCTTCAATTTTGTCGCACAAAATTCCATTTCGCCGTAGATTTTTGGGTAAAATGACTGATGTCATTACAAAGTAGAATTGGTGGCCCAAAAAATAAGCCAACATATGGATTTTTACGTGCAAAATTGAAAAGGCAAAATGCAAAAAAACCGAAAAACGCTCAGTCCTTAAAGGGGCACTCCGCCCCTAGAATTTTATCCCCTATCCAAAGGATAGGGATAAGATGTCAGATTGCCGGGGTCCTGCTGCTGGGGACCCCCGGGATCTCCGCGGTGGCACCCCGCTATCATTACTGCACAGAGCACACTTGCTCTGTGCGTAATGAAAGGGGCCGGAGCATCGTTACATCATGGCTCTGCCTCTCGTGATGTCACGGGCTGCCCCCTAAATACAAGTCTATGGGAGGGAGCATGGCGGACATCACGCCCCCTCCCATAGAATTGCATTAAGGGGGCGGGTCGTGACGTCATGAGGGGCGGGGGCCCCTCCCATAGACTGTGCAGTAATGGTAGCGGGGTGCTGCAGCGGAGATCCCAGGGGTCCACAGCAGCGGGACCCCGGCGATCTGACATCTTATCCTCTATCCTTTGGATAGGGGATAAGATGTCTAGGGGCGGAGTACCCCTTTAAGGGGATAAGTTTTCTATATTGGCTAAAATAATATAAAATGCAGCACCAATGTTTAGAGAAGAAGAGAGTTTTGGGTTCAGAAACCATAAACATTCTTCTGAATGTGTGTATCTCTTTGTACTTAGTGCATGTTCATACTTGAAGGGTATGGCCACAGGAAATAAATACCCTGAATGTCCTATAGATGCTGGTCCCAGATGAAGATAGATGAAGATCAAAGGCCGACCCTGCCCACTAAGGCCTGGTCGCGAAAAGTTGAAAATAGCCGAGGCAGCTGTTTTACACAGTTAAAATGTACCTGTCAGATCTTACAAAAAAGAAAAAAAAAATTATGTTACTGACCATTTACATCTCATAGTTATGCCTCTATCACCTATATTTATTATAAAAATACATCTTTTCATTAGCTCACAGTGTTAGAAATCCTTTCAAGGCGTGTCCTTCCTTGTGGTGGTTGGAGGTGATTGGTGTGTCTGCTCATGCAGCCTTGAACATGAGTCATCTTTTGTCCATGACTCATGGATAGTGTTGCTCATGAATATTCGCAATGCAAATTTTATTCGCGAATATCGCATATTTGCGTATTCGTGAATATTCGCGAATATAGCACTATATATTAGTAATTACGAATATTAGTTTTTTTTTATTTTTTCACAGTACACATCACAGTGATCATCCCTCTCTGCTTCCAGCTTGTGTGGTGTAAAGAAGGCTCTAATACTACTGTGTGAGACTGGCGTGCGAATTTTTGCATATGCGAAAATAAGAAGCGAATATTACGAATATGCGAATTTAGCGAATATATGACGAATATTCGTCCATATATTCGCGAAATATCGCGAATTCGAATATGGCCTATGCCGCTCAACACTACTTATGGACAAACCTGATGCTGCTCCAGGACTGGTTAGTATCCCAATAGCTATGGGGACTCATAGTGGTGGTATTTCTAGGAGCCATTTTCTTTATTAAATATTCAAACCATATTACAAAAGGTCTTTAACCCCTTAAGGACTCAGACAATTTTATTTTTACGTTTTCATTTTTTCCTCCTTGCATTCTAAAAATTATAACTCTTTTATATTTTCATCCACAGACTGGTATGAGGGCTTGTTTTTTGCGCAACCAGTTGTCCTTTGTAATGACATCACTCATTTTACCATAAAATGTATGGCGCAACCAAAAAAATACTATTTGTGTGGGGAAATTGATAAGAAAAACGCAATTTTGCTAATTTTGGAAGGTTTTGCTTTCATGCTGTTCACTTTACGATAAAATTTACCTGTTTTCTTTATTCTGTGGGTCAATACAATTAAAATTATACCCATGATTACATACTTTTCTATTATTATATTGCTTAAAAAAATCGCTAACTTTTTAACCAAATTAGTGCTTTTAAAATCCCTCTATTTTGCTGACCTATATAACTTTTCTATTTTTCTGTATAAGCAGCAGTATGAGGGCTAATTTTTTTGAGCCGTGATCTGTAATTTTTTTTACACCACATTTGCATATATAAAACTTTGAATACATTTTTTATCAATTTTATTTGGAATAAAATGTTATAAAAAAGCAGCAATTTTGGATTTTTTTTTTTTACGTTCACGCTGTTCATTGTACGGGATAATTAACATTATATTTTAATAGTTCAGATATTTACGCAAGTGGCGATACCAAATATGTTTATTAAAGTTTTTTTTTTAGCTGGAGCAGACATGAATTGCTCTATGCTTCTGCAATTACCTGAAATTGGAATATCCCTTTAAGGTAAAGAGTTCTATGTTTGTAATATATATTTAAACTCAGGGCTTTGGTGTTAAAGGCCTAATGGAGCTAAGATAAGATCCCTACAGGCTTAAAGGGGTACTCCGATGGAAAACAATTTTTTTATATCAGCTAGCTCCAGAAAGCAAAACAGATCTGTAAATTACTTCTATTCTTTTTCTTTTCTTTCTGACCACACTGCTCTCTGCTGACACCTCTATCTGTGCCAGGAACTGTCCAGAGTAGGAGCAAATCCCCATTGCAAACCTCTCCTGCCCTGGACAGTTCCTGACGTTTTCCACCGGAGTATCCCTTTAACAACATGCATAAATCATTGTCATATGGAATTCTGCTCAAGACAATCATCTATTTCAACAGAGGTAGAATTCATGTGCTCCAATAAAATCCTGTAAGGCAGATCTATTACTTAAAAATGTTTAGCAAATGTATTAAAAAGGAAAAACTAAAATTTTGCATGGACATTAGTATTCAGACCCTTTGATATGAACCTTAATATTTATCTCGTGGGTCCTTTCATCGTCTTCATCATCTCTGAGATGTTTCTCCACCTTGACTGCAGTCACCTGTGATAAATTCAGCTGACTGGACATGATTTGAAAAGACACAGCCCTGTCTGTATAAGGTCTCACACTTGACAATGCATATCAGAGTAAATAATAAGCCATGAGGTGAAAATGACTGCCTGTAGAGCTCAGAGACAGAATTGTGTGGAGGCACAATATTTTAGTTTTTCCTTTTCAATAAATAAGCAAAGATCTTGAAATTCATTGTCATGGGGTACTGAGCCCAGATTGATGGAGGACAAGACCACAACTAGAGATGAGCAAGCTGAGCCCAACAAATCCAGTCTTCCTCAGAACTTTGGCTTGCAAAACTTTCTGTGCTAATATAAGCGGAAGGAATGAGGAACACATTAGCCCTGGTTAACTAAGAGTGGAGTGTAATTTTCTTTTTTTTCTTAGTGGGTTTTAATTCCCTAAAAATGTTTTCCAATTTTTTACTAAGGTTTCCCTACATTTTGCACCTTTCCCTACATTTTGCTTTTTTTTACACCTGCTCTGAGCTGTCGGGTTTTCCTCAGCTCAAATTCACCACATTTTCTGTGGAAACCTTAGCAAATATGTTGGTTTTTGTGAAAATGTCAGGGACACGCCCCTTTCTGTGGCCACGCCCACTTTTACAAAAGGCCACACCGCTTTTCCGGCTTTTTACAGTAAAATGGAGAGTTAGTCGGGTTTTTTAAAATTCTGGCGCAAATTCTGGCGCACATTCTTGCGCAGAAATGTCGACAAAACGTGCCCAAAGGCTTGTAGTCTATTTGGTTTTATTATGCTGTCTACTCCTTTTGTGGAGTGGGTGTCCAGTTTGTTTCTGTTCTGTGTCCCAGTGTTCTATGTTCCTGATCAGTTTTGTGTTTAGCAATTAGTTCTTCCGTTCATCACCTACATCTCTTGGTTTCTGCTGTATACTTGTTGCATACCTAGTCTTGTTCATTTAATCATGTCTGCCGTTTATCTGGATTACGGTTTATGAACTGTTTGTTAGCACACTGCATCCTGCTCTGTTTGTGAGTTTATATTCTGTCTGGTATATCTGGTTGTCTGGTAGTCTTATCATTCTGTTTCTGGTCTGTAACCGACTATGTTTATTATTTGTTTTTACGCTCATTGCACTTTAGTGCACGGAGGGACCGGCTCCAAGTTGTCGATCCATCGTTTAGGGTGGATGGGCAAGTAGGCAGGGAGAGTGTATATAGGGACAGCTTAGTGCTCACTCTCCCTGTCCACCCCTGGTCATTACAGTAGTGACTTCACTGGTGTAGTGACAAGCCATCATAAAAGGTGGTGGTGTGGTTGGCAATGATGTCATGAAGAGAACTTGTCCTATAAACAGTAGTCAAAATGTTTTACATTTAACAACTATTTAATATGTATAGTACAGTTCTCTCATGACATCATGATGTGTAAGGGGTGTGTCAAGAACATGTTGGGCACCAGTGTAGCTGATGACATCACAAAATTCAATATCAAAGACATGTTCCCCATAAGTCCCCAAACAAGTAAAGACAAGCAAAACAAGGCGGGGGAGTGATGTGAAGTCACAAGATATTCTGGCACTATAAATTGAGCACTCCAACCTGAGGCTGTCAGACAGCTACAGTGGCTGTCTCCGGTAGGATGAATGGCGCATACTGGATGAGTTAAGCAATGCCCTTCAGCTCCATTGTGGCTGATGACACAAGGGTTGCTAGGTCATGGAGACTGATGTTATTGTCACGTGATGTGATATTTAATTATAAGGGGTAGTGGATCTCCTGTAGCATTTTGCATGAAACAAGGTCAGATTAATGACTAATTTAAAGGGGACCTGTCAGCTGTAAGACATGGGTATAAGCACATGGCTCAATATGGCTAGTCATTGGGATTCCATAATTACCTTTTTTTATTATCATAGTCCTTTTCAGCACTGAGATATAAGTGTTTTGTATTATTATGCAAATGGGGCTCATAGGCCTAGAGGACATTCTTCAGCATGGCAAGAGTCCATGTAAGTCCAACCCATGTCCTTTTTAACTAGTAGCTAGTCAAATGGGGTAGTTGAATGCAAGTGGGACAGTGGACAGGGATGGAGATTAGATGAACATGACTTACCGAGGGTCTTGCTGTGCTGGAGGATGTTCCTTGGGCTTTTGGATCTAATTTACATAAAAACAAAAAGCCTTATCTCTTGTCACTGGATAGGACTATTAAAATAAAGGCATACTGGTATCCTGATGATTATCCCTATACAGCCATGGGCATATTTAAACCCATGTTTTCTGCTGACAAGTTCCCGAAATGGGTGATGATGGGGATAATGGTGGTGGGCAATGATGTCACAAAGAGTGTGAACATATAAAAAATCATTATGTGAGGCCCCCTTTAAAAATGTATTCGTATCTAGGTTCTTTAAAGGGGTACTCCAGTAGAAAACATTTTTTTTTAAATCAACGGTGCCAGAAAGTTAAACAGATTTATATATTACTTCTATTATAGAATCTTAATCCTTCCAGTACTTATCAGCTGCTGTATACTACAGAGGAAGTTCTTTTCTTTTTGAATTTATTTTCTGTCTGACCACAGTGCTCTCTGCTGACACCTCTATCCATATCAGGAACTGTCCAGAGAAGGAGCAGAAGATAAATTCAAAAAGAAAAGAACTTTCTGTGCAGCATATAGCAGCTAATAAGAACTGGAAGGATTAAGATGTTATAAAAGTAATTTACAAATCT
Source organism: Hyla sarda (assembly GCF_029499605.1). NCBI lineage: Eukaryota > Metazoa > Chordata > Amphibia > Anura > Hylidae > Hyla > Hyla sarda. Next base: position 150,347,585 of record NC_079192.1, read on the forward strand.
GTTTCAATTTATGGCACCAGTTGATTAAAACATTTTTCCTCTGGCGTACCCCTTTAAGCAGTCCTAAAAAGAATGCTTAACATCATAGGCACACATAATCTGGCACTGAATGTAGTAGACAAATGAAATAAAAAAGTACCTGAAATGCCTCTCATAAACATATTAGAAAAGAAGAACTTGCACGTGAGGCCTTGAGCTTTGCAGGTTTGGCCCTCTTCTGAGCCATCTTGAGGTAAAACTGTATATTTTATTTTCCTTGTATACATCAAATAGCAGATCTGTTTAGTTTTAGTAATGTTGCTCTCTGCTTGCACTGTGCCAACAGCTGCAGGAATTCAGATGTGTCTATTCCGTGCTGACGGCATGCCACAGCAGCAGTAACAGTTTCCAGTAGTATGTATTTGGTTAATGTAGCTCTTAATAGGACTTCACATTACATAAACAAGAAAAAGAATGCATGGTAACATAATGGGAGAGGGGATGTTTATTTGATACAACTGTATAAAAACATCTATGTCATGGAACCAATACAGTAATGTAAGCAGGATGAAGAGCAATGCTGGCACAAGACAAGTGTAAATGTATTAAAATTCTTTATATATTTTCTGAAATTGAACAGGAGTGTTTTAATATTTAATTAGATGGGAGATTCAACAATACACAAAGTGATGTCAGGTGAGGCACCCAGTCAGAGGTTATATGCCCAGCAGAGGTGCGTGAAATTAGTGTGTTAGGGTCCCATCCGAAGTGAGGCTACCTCCGCATGGTGGATGGGGGGACACGTGTTGATCAAAAAGTGCGCTAAGTGCCTTCTATTCATATACTTTTTATTTGCCACAGCAGCATGCATCCATGTATAAGATATTTTTCTGTGTTGTATTTGCAATGCAACTTAGGGGGAGTGGCACCCTCCCTGTTCACAGGAAGTTTTTTTAAATTGATCGTGGATCCTGCATGTCACCCAGTCAGAGGCTATATGCCAAGCAGAGATGAGAGTAATGAGCGTGTTAGGGTCCAATCCCATGTGAGGCCACCTCTGCGTGGTGGATGGGGACATATTTTGATCAAAAAGTGCATTAAGAGCCTCAATTTATTGACCAAGAGTGCTGCTGCAACCTTCTTTTTTGTATAAAACGTCTGTGTTCACAGCTGCCATACTAAATGTATATGATACCATATTAAAGTATACACACATATCAGAATAGGTGACTTTTACCAGTTTCCCCACATCTATTTAGGAGATTCCCACCAAATGTACATTTAAGGCACACAAATAATGGAAAAAGTTAGATTACTTGCAACATTTTTATATCATTTTAAAGTTAGATTTGTCAGGATCGCATTTTAGTTTAAAAGCAACAACTTTCCTGAGAACACAGAAGTGTTTTAACCTAATAATTTTAATGACTAGATGTTTTGGTGGTGGTGGGACAAAAATGAGCTGACCGGAGTCACTATTTGACTCCGGTGAGCTCAGTCAAATGAATGAGATACGGGATACGGGAGCATCCAGTTTTGGCATTATCCAGCCGGATCCGGTGACTGTTTGAAGAAAACGTGGTGTGAATGCACCCTTAGTAAGATTTTACAGTCTCAGTGGCTATTCAATTTAGGCAATGTTCACACACACAAAAAAAACAACATATTTTATTCACAGAAAAAATCTGTACATAAAATACAACATTTCTTAATGTGTGGACATGGCCTTATGCTCAGCATAGTTCATAGTTTTTTTTTATTGCTAACATCTAAGAAAAAAGTGCACATGTCTACATTTACTAATAAAATCTTAGAAAATATATATTTGGTATTTTAGTCTTATTTAAAAAAAATTAGAAAAATGTATTAAAAAATATTATACATGAGACTACTGCATGACAGAAAAACTGTAAAGAATATTTGGGGATTTGGATTGTTTATTCTATTTTCATACATCATCTGAGACTCAGTACCTATCACCAACTAGTGCAGGGACCTTAGAGGAAAACAACTGGAGGAATATTATTAAACCATTCCTGGTTCAAGTAATCAGTAGTGCCCGGAATCTCCAGATTAAAAGATTACATCTGGTGAAATAATTGTGGTGTTTCTAGACAATGAGGCTGATGTTTACAATTTTTTCTCATGCTTATGAGGTTTAACATCTAAGAACCTTTGTCATATAGATAGGAAAGCCGGTGTAATCAGACTATGCCTAGAAAAGCTATTATGCTTGATGATACAAGATGGAAAAAATCCTGATCCCAACAGTTTTGTTTTCTTAATCTGTGAAAACAGATTAGAATAAAATATTGTGGCAGAAAACACACTAAATAACATGTCAATTTGAATTAATATACACTATAAAACTATAATGTATATCTATTATTGCAGTACAGGATGCCTCTTTTGTGCCATTTCTCACATTATGGTGTCTAGTATGTAAAAGTAAGTACATTTATAAATAGTCATTATTAAAAATTTCCCAACGTTTTGTTTATACATCTCCTATACACTGAGTGTAGTGTGATTCAGAATCAATGCATTAATAGTATAATAATACTTTAAAACTTGTTATTTAGTTTTTAAATTCCCTTGGCCTAATATGATGTTTTAGAAAACATTTCATGCAAATGGACATTCAATTATATCCAGATTGATTCTGCATTGCATTTACTGCAGTAATGGCAACTGCACTTACACTGTAACATTCAGTATTTAGAAAACTCCCATTCTAACCATCTTAGATGCCACATACAACTGAGGTAAATTAAAGGGAAATAAAAGGAGCAAGTAGACAATAAAAAAAATTGATATAACAAGTCTCATGTTCAGTCCTGCTGTACAGACACCAGTCAATTACAATAATAGTAAAAATTGGATCTGAAGCTTTAAACCAAAGAAAGTCCTGTTACAGATTCAATCCAGTACAAAATTTACTTGCACCCAGAGTCAACTTTTTGTTATCAGCTTAGATGCCACTATCCACAATGACTGTGACAAGTGAGGAGTGTAAACAAAACCGCTGCCCCCCCCCAATCTTCAGAATGGGGCTCAGCATCTTATCTGTCCCTGTACACTCCCCCCCCCCCCCGCCCTCGGGGACAAACGGGAGTGACGGCCCGCTCATCCAATCGCCGACTCAGCATGCCATCACTTCTACAAAAGAGTTGGATGGGCACTGCAAACACCTATAAACTGAGATAGATAAAACCTAGGTGTAATAGAAAGCCTTGGGGTGCTAGACAGTAGATGCAAGCATGTATATCGATATCTTATGCAAGAAGAAAAATGTCTGCACTCATGTCTGCGGAACCGAAAGAAGCGTCACAGATGAGAAACGGTGCTGTAGTTCCTTAACACTTCAGCCGCAGAGCAGCTAGCTGCTCCCCCTCCCTGCTCACCTGGGTGTATTTTTGGGATTTTCTATGGACATTGCTACTACGTTGAATAAAGTCCGAATTCCTTTTAAAGTCAATTGGTGAGTGCAGACATTTTTCTTCTTGCATAAGATATCGATGCCATCACTTCTGCTTATCTTCAAGGATGGGGGCCAGAACGCTTTGGGGGCTTGTAAATTACTGGGCCCCATTCTGGAAATAACGGGGGCAGGGGGGTTAGGTCCCAGCACTTGTAAAAACTCTGATTTGTTTATTCAGGTATAATGAAAGCCACTTTTCTACTGACTTTCATTACACACATGACTATGTTGCTATATATTTTACCATGGACTTAGGGTGGAACCACACTATCAGGTTTCAGTGGGATTTTTGTCATGCAGTAGCTTCATTAACCCCTTAAGGACTCAGCGTTTTTCCGTTTTTGCATTTAAATTTTTTCCTCATCACATTCTAAAAATCATAACACTTTCAATTTTGCACATAAAATTCCATATGATGGCTTATTGTTTGTGCCACCAATTCTACTTTGCAGTGACATTAGTCATTTTACCCAAAAATCCACAGCGAAACGAAAAAAAAATTCATTGTGTGACAAAATTGAAGAAAAAATGTAATTTTGTAATTTTGAGGGCTTCCGTTTCTAGGCAGTGCATTTTTCGGTAAAAATAACACCTTATCATTATTCTGTAGGTCCATACGGTTAAAGTGATACCCTACTTATATAGGTTGGATATTGTCGTACTTCGGAAAAAAATCATAACTACATGCAGGAAAATTTGTATGCAAAAAAATTTCATCTTCTAACCCCTATAACTTTTTTTATTTTTCTGCGTACAGGCAGATTGCATTTTATTCATGATATAAAAAGTGATCAAAAATACGCTATTTAGGACTTTGGAATTTTTTTGCGCGTACGCCATTGACCGTGCGATTTAATTAATAATATATATTTTTATAGTTCGTACATTTCCGCACACGGCCATACCACATATGTTTATTTTTATTTACACTGGTTTTTTTTTATGGGAAAAGGGGTTGATTCAAACTTTTATTAGGGAAGGGGTTAAATGACCTTCGTTAACTTTTTTTTTCCACTTTTTTTTTTTTTTGCAGTGTTATAACTCCCATAGGGAGCTATAGCACTGCACACACTGATCTCTTCTGCTGATCCCTGCAAAACCATAGCATAGCTTTGCATGGATCAGCGAGATAGGGGCTCGATTGCTCAAGCCTGTAGCTCAAGCTTGGAGCAATCAAACCCCGATTGGACACTGCGGAGACATATAAGGAGACCTCCGCTTGCGTCCTAGCTGATTGGAACATCGCAATTTTATTGCGATGTCCCCATCAGCCTGACTGAGCTGCCGGGAAGCGTTTACTTTCACTTTCAGACGTGGCGGTCAACTTTGAACACCGCATCTGAAGGGTTAATAGCGCGCGGCACAACGATCAGTGCCGCACGCTGTTAGCCCAGGGTCCCGGCTATGAATAGCAGCTGGGACCGTCCCGGTGTGATGCGGGGTCACCGGGACCGGGCTCAGGGCGTACAGGTACGCCCTAAGTCCTTAAGAGGTTAAATGGGCACTCCCATTAAAACTAATTTTTGATATTGCACTCTTATGGTAAATAAAAAATCTTTCTAATGTACTTTGTCTTTAAAAAAAATAGTTTTCTATGTTTTATTTGTGTTTAAAAAAGCTACCACTGGGTGTCTCCCAACTTGTCCAGAGCACATTTTCCCCCATCTCTTGCACAGACTTTGGACTCCTGGCAGAAGTCCAAAATCAGGAAATACAGTCTGGAGTGCTGAGGGTGGTGTGTGCAGCCTTAGCCAATCATAGCTCCACTCACAATAAACTGCCCTATGCTGTGTGTAGCTGAGTGAGGGAGGAAGTTTTCCCCTGTATGGCTTCAGATGATGTCACACCTGCAGGGTAACACCCCTTCCCAGTCTGTGAACCTGAACCTGATGCTCAGCAGAAAATACAGAGCAACATCAAGGTAGAAAACTAACAAATAATGGTTTACCATGATGGGGAAGTGAACTGGGAGGATTATAACATTTATCAATATTAACCCCTTAAGGACTGAGCCCTTTTTCACCTTAAGGACTCGGCCATTTTTAGCAAATCTGACCACTGTCACTTTAAACATTAATAAATCTCGAATGCTTTTAGTTATCATTCTGATTCCGAGATTGTTTTTTCGTGACATATTCTACTTTAACATAGTGGTAAAATTTTGTGGTAACTTGCATCCTTTCTTGGTGAAAAATCCCAAAATTTGATGAAAAATTTGAAAATGTTGCATTTTTCTAACTTTGAAGCTCTCTGCTTGTAAGGAAAATGGATATTCCAAATAACTTTTTTTTATTCACATATACAATATATCTACTTTATGTTTGCATCAAAAAATTGATGAGTTTTTACTTTTGAAAGACACCAGAGGGCTTCAAAGTTCCGCAGCAATTTTCAAATTTTTCACAAAATTTTGAAACTCGCTTTTTTTCAGGGACCAGTTCAGGTTTGAAGTGGATTTGAAGGGTCTTCATATTAGAAATACCCCATAAATTACCCCATTATAAAAACTGCACCCCCCCCAAAGTATTCAAAATGACATTCAGTCAGCGTTTTAACCCTTTAGGGGTTTCACAGGAATAGCAGCAAAGTGAAGGAGAAAATTCACAATCTTCATTTTTTACACTCGCATGTTCTTGTAGACCCAATTTTTGAATTTTTGCAAGGGGTAAAAAGGAGAAAATGTTTACTTGTATTTGAAACCCAATTTTTCTCGAGTAAGCACATACCTCATATGTCTATGTTAATTGTTCGGCAGGTGCAGTAGAGGGCTCAGAAGGGAAGGAGCGACAAATGGTTTTTGGGGGGCATGTCACCTTTAGGAAGCCCCTATGGTGCCAGAACAGCAAAAAAAAACACATGGCATACCACTTTGGAAACTAGACACCTTGGGGAACATAACAAGGGGTAAAGTGAACCTTAATACCCCACAGGTGATTCACGACTTTTGCATATGTAAAAAAAAAAAAATGTTTACCTAAAATGCTTGGTTTCCCAAAAGTTTTACATTTTTAAAAAGGGTAATAGCAGAAAATACCTCGCAAAATTTGAAGCCCAATTTCTCCCGATTCAGAAAACACCCCATATGGGGGTGAAAAGTGCTCTGCTGCTGCACTACAGGTCTCAGAAGAGAAGCAGTCACATTTGGCTTTTTGAAGGAAATTTTGCTCTGGGGGCATGCCGCATTTAGGAAGCCCCTATGGTGCCAGGACAGCAAAAAAAAAAAAACACATGGCATACCATTTTGGAAACTAGACCCCTCGGGGAACGTAATAAGGGGTAAACTGAACCTTAATACCCTACAGGTGTTTCACGACTTTTGCATATGTAAAAAAAAATAAAAATTTTTTACCTAAAATGCTTGGTTTCCCAAAAAATTTACATTTTTACAAAGGGTTAAAGCAGAAAATACCCCCCAAAATTTGAAGCCCAATTTCTACCGATTCAGAAAACACCCCATATGGGGGTGAAAAGTGCTCTGCTGGCGCACTACAGGTCTCAGAAGAGAAGGAGTCACATTTGGCTTTTTGAAAGCAAATTTTGCTCTGGGGGCATGCCGCATTTAGGAAGCCCCTATGGTGCCAGGACAGCAAAAAAAAACCACATGGCATACCATTTTGAAAACTAGAGCCCTCAAGGAATGTAACAAGGGGTTAAGTGAACCTTAATACCCCACAGGCGTTTCACGACTATTGCATATGTAAAAAAAAAAAAAAAATTTTACCTAAAATGCTTCTTTTCCCCAAAATTTTACATTTTTAAAAAGGGTAAAAGCAGAAAATACCCCCCAAAATTTGTAACACAATTTCTCCCGAGTACGGCGATACCCCATATGTGACCCTAAACTGTTGCCTTGAAACAGGGCTCCAAAGTGAGACAGGGCCCCAAAGTGAGAGCGCCATGCACATTTGAGGCCTAAATTAGGGATTGCATAGGGGTGGACATAGGGGAATTCTACGCCAGTGATTCCCAAACAGGGTGCCTCCAGCTGTTGTAAAACTCCCAGCATGCCTGGACAGTCAGTGGCTATCTGGCAATACTGGGAGTAGTTGTTTTGCAACAGCTGGAGGCTCAGTTTTGGAAACCGTGGCGTACCAGACATTTTTCATTTTTATTGGGGAGGGGGGCTGTGTAGGGGTAAGTGTATATGTAGTATTTTTTACTTTTTATTTTATTTTTTGTGGTAGGGTAGTGTAGTGTAGTGTTTTTAGGGTACAGTCGCACGGGCGGGGGTTCACAGTAGTTTCTCGCTGGCAGTTTGAGCTGTTGCAGAAAATTTGCCGCAGCTCAAACTTGCAGCCCGATACTTACTGTAAACCTCCGCCCACGTGAGTGTACCCTGTACATTCACATTGGGGGGGGGGCATCCAGCTGTTGCAAAACTACAACTCAATTTAGCCAAACAACAAAACGGCAAAACAATACTTGCCGTATGTAGGTCCCGGGGGTACCGATATATAGCCAAAAACAAAGAGACCCACAATACTAATATTATTTCAAAAAGTATAACAATCTTTATTAGACAACAAAAAACAAACAATTTAAAAATAGTAAAAGGCAGAGGATGACCTTACGCAGGAGACAACAAGTGCCAGTGGACCTGGTATGGGCAATATAGGCATTCAGTCAAGAACATACATAATGTAAGACTGGCACAGCTGCACACTTATGATATCGTAACAATAGATATAATATCTAACATACATTGATGTAACATAGGGAGCAGCAATGCAATATAACAAACATAAATAGGGACCCAAAATGGGTAATACCTAAAAAGACTACCTGTCATATACCCAAAGGCCAGGAACACCAAGCACCAACACCCTGGCCTTTGGGTATATGACAGGTAGTCTTTTTAGGTATTACCCATCTTGGGTCCCTATTTATGTTTGTTATATTGCATTGCTGCTCCCTATGTTACATCAATGTATGTTAGATATTATATCTATTGTTACGATATCATAAGTGTGCAGCTGTGCCAGTCTTACATTATGTATGTTCTTGACTGAATGCCTATATTGCCCATACCAGGTCCACTGGCACTTGTTGTCTCCTGCGTAAGGTCATCCTCTGCCTTTTACTATTTTTAAATTGTTTATTTTTTATTGTCTAATAAAGATTGTTATACTTTTTGAAATAATATTAGTATTGTGGGTCTCTTTGTTTTTGGCTATAAAACTACAACTCCCAGCATGCGCTGACAGACTGTACAAGCTGAGAGTTTTAGTTTTGCAACAGCTGTAGGCACACTGGTTATGTATCACTGAGTTTGTGACCTTACTCAGTGTTTCAAAACCAGTGTGCCTCCAGCTGTTGCAAAACTACAACTCCCAGCATGTACGGTGCATGGTGTAAGGTGACTGCTGGGAGTTGTAGTTTGCAACAGCTGGAGGCACACCGGTCGTGAAACACTGAGTTAGGTAAAAAAAAAAAACTGAGTTTCACAACCAGTGTGCCTTCAGCTGTTGCAAAACTACAACTCTCAGCAGTCACCGACAGCCAATGGGCATGCTGGGAGTTGTAGTTATGCAACCAGCAGATGCACCACTACAACTCCCAGCATGCACTTTAGCTGTTTGTGCAAGCTGGGAGTTGTAGTTATACAACAGCTGAAGGTACACTTTTCCATAGAAAAAATTTGCCTCCAGCTGTTGCAAAACCATAAGTCCCAGCATGCCCATAAGGGAATGCTGGGAGTTGTGGTGGTCTGCCTCCTGCTGTTGCATAACTACAGCTCCCAGCATGCCCTTTTTGCATGCTGGGAGCTGTTGCTAAGCAACAGCAGGAGGCTGTCACTCACCTCCTGCTGCTGCTCCGTCGCAGGACAGTCCCTCGTGGCCACCGTGGCTCCTGGGGCCCCGATCCCAACATGGATGCCGGGGATCGGGGTCCCCAGCACCCGGGGTCGTCTTCCCGCTCACGTCCTACGGAAGAGGGGCGGAACGAGAGTGACACCCGCAGCAGGCGCCCTGATTGGTCGGCCGGTAATCCGGCCGACGAATCAGGGTGATCGTGAGGTGGCACCAGTGCCACCTCACCCCTGCAGGCTCTGGCTGTTCGGGGCCGTCAGAGACGGCCCCAATCAGCCAGTAATTCCGGGTCACCGGGTCACTGGAGACCCGATTGACCCGGAATCGCCGCAGATCGCTGGACTGAATTGTCCAGCGATCTGCGGCCATCGCCGACATGGGGGGGCATAATGACCCCCCCTGGGCGATATGCCGGGATGCCTGCTGAATGATTTCAGCAGGCATCCGGCTCCGGTCCCCAACCGGCTAGCGGTGGGGACCGGAATTCCCACGGGCGTATGGATACGCCCTGCGTCCTTAAGGACTCGGAATGCAGGGCATATCCATACGCCCTGCGTCCTTAAGAGGTTAAGAGAGATACTCTTTAAAAATGCTGCTTTTCACTTGCATTTTAATCTATTACCTAGTGTTCAATTATGTTTTATATGCTCTGTCTAAATTTTGGTGCTAAAGACTGTGTTTTTTTTGACGCTTCCCAAATACTTGTGTGATTAATAATGTATAACTATACAGTCAAGAACCGCCTGTTAATACTTCACCAAATACTTGCGGTTGACCACAGAAAATACATTGCAGCACCACTAGGGCGACCTATTGCAAAGCATGAAAACTAGAAAGTTATTGCTGAAAAATGCAATGCAACCTGATTGTGTGGTTCCATCTATGGAGTGTTGCTTCGTTTACAAGCGTGGACAAGTATACATATTGGGGGTCGTAATTCTACCTGCTTGAAGATTTGCACCCTACTTTTTTGGAGGGCTGTAGCTGTGCTGTTCTATAGTCACATTTATTTAATTGATGCTAGATAAAGTCACTAGGTTTACTGGTCTATTAAACATTTCCAAGAGAAATTTTCATTAGAGGCTCCTATCTACCTGGCCGCCTAGGACCCGACCAACCCAAATAACACCTATACCCACAGTGTCAGAAAATAGGTAAGATAGCCCTAATTTCTTTACTATTAAATATTTCCATCTCGCCTTCTTAGAAAAAAGGAAGTAATAAGTGGCTTTTAAAACTATCTTTGCTAGTGGATATAGCGTGACCTACAGTGCTCAAAAAATAAATAAAGGGAACACCTAAACAACACAATGTAACTCCAAGTCAATCACACTTCTGTGAAATCACACTGTCCACTCAGGGAGCAACACTGATTGTCAATCAATTTCACATGCTGTTGTGCAAATGGAACAGACAACAGGTGGAAATTATAGGCAATTGGCAAGACACCCCCAATAAAGGAGTAGTTCTGCAGGTGGTGACCACAGACCACTTCTCAGTTGCTATGCTTCCTAGCTGATGTTTTGGTCACTTTTGAATGCTGGCGATGCTTTCACTCTAGTGGTAGCATGAGAAGGAGTCTACAATCCCCACAAGTGGCTCAGGTAGAGCAGCTCATCCAGGATGGCACATCAATGCAAGCTGTGGCAAGAAGGTTTGCTGTGTCTGTCAGCGTAGTGTCCAGAGCATGGAGGCACTACCAGGAGACAGGCCAGTACATCAGGAGACGTGGAGGAGACCGTAGGAGGGCAACAACCCAGCAGCAGGACCGCTACCTCTGCCTTTGTGCAAGGAGGAGCAGGAGGAGCACTGCCAGAGCCCTGCAAAATTACCTCCAACAGGCCACAAATGTGCATGTGTCCACTCAAACGGTCAGAAACAGACTCCATGAGGGTGGTATGTGGGCCCGACATCCACAGTTGGGGGTCTCGCTTACAGCCCAACAACGAGCGGTATGTTTGGCAATTGCCAGAGAACACCAAGATTGGCAAATTCACCACTGGTGCACTGTGCTCTTCACAGATGAAAGCAGATTCACATTGAGCACATGTGACAGAAGTGACAGAGTCTGGAAACGGCATGGAGAACTTTCTGCTGCCTGCAAATCCTCCAGCATGACCAGTTTGGCAGTCGGTCAGTAATGGTGTGGGGAGGCATTTCTTTGGGGGGGCCGCACAGCCCTCTATGTGCTTGCCAGAGGTAGCCTGACTGCCATTAGGTACCGATATGAGATCCTCAGATCTTTGTGAGACCATATGCTGGTGCGGTTGGCCCTGGGTTCCTCCTAATGCAAGACAATGCTAGACCTCATGTGGCTGGAGTGTGTCAGCAGTTCCTGCAAGAGGAAGGCATTGATGCTATGGACTGGCCCACCAATTCCCCAGACCTGAATGCGATTGAGCACATCTGGGACGTTATGTCTCATTCCATCTACCAATGCCACGTTGCACCACAGACTGTCCAGGAGTTGGCAGATGCTTTAGTGCAGGTCTGGGAAGACACCCCTCAGGAGACCATCTGCCACATCATCAGGAGCATGCCCAGGCATTGTGGGGAGGTCATACGGGCACGTGGAGGCCACACACACTTCTGAGCCTCATTTTGACTTGTTTTAAGGACATTACATCAAAGTTGGATCAGCCTGTAGTGTGGTTTTCCACTTTGATTTTAAGTGTGACTCCATATCCAGACCTCCATGGGTTGATAAATTTGATTTCTATTGATAATTTCCTTGTGATTTTGTTGTCAGCACATTCAACTATGTAAATACGAAAGTATTTCATACGATTAGTTCATTCATTCAGATCTAGGATGTGTTATCTTAGTGTTCCCTTTATTTTTTTGAGCAGTGTATTTCATTTTATCTTGTATCTATGTATATTTTTTTCTGCAAAATCTTTCATATACAGATGTTGTTAAAATGCTATTTGTGATAAAGTTGCTAAATAAAATAATAAAATGATAATGTAACTTAACGTATATTCAACCTAAAATGTTTTGCAAAGGGGGGCGCATGCATGCAGCTCATTGAGGTGGACGCACCTGATGAGAGCTCCATGCCGGCTGTGATATAAAAGCCACATTCAGCACCGATTAACGTCTCTACACCATTGGAGAACCTCCCCGGATCCACCTGAGTATGTCCCGCTCCTTAAGAAAGGAGTTTCCATTGCGGTCTCAAGGCCTTTCGCAATCTATTCCAGATATCTTACGAGTGAGGACTAGTTCCAAGATGGCCGCCGCCAGCTCCCTCATGACTGATGAACACCAGCCTTCCTCTGAAGACTTGACACAGAGTCCAAAGTGGATGAACTGGTGGAAGCAATTGAAATGGACCACCAGGATATTGATGACCAGGCCCAAAGAATGGTGGCCCTTGAACTCAAGCTTGAGGAGCTCGAGAATCGCTCAAGGAGAGCGAATCTGCACCTGCAGGGTTTACCGGAGACAGTGACCGACCTCACTAAGGTACTTACCTCACTTTTTTATGAGCTGGCCCCCCATCTTGAACCAGAACTGCTTCGCTTTGACAGAATCCATAGGGCCTTGGCGATGCCTAAAAATACGGAGCTCCCCGTGACGTTATTCTCACGCTTCATTACCCAGAAGTCCGAGACATTTTCTTGCTTGCCGCTAGAGATCTTCCTACCCTGCCAGGTCTGCCTCCTACAGCTAAGTTATACTCTAATCTAGCTCCTTCTAGCTTCGCCTACTGCCGGGAATTTTGGCCGATTACTCTGGCCCTCATGCAAAACCAGCTTAATTATAGATGGGGCTTTCCATTTTCACTATCCTTTCAAGCCAATGGGTATTCCTACTTGGTCCACATGCTGAAAGAAGCCCAAGAAGCCTTGGCTAAAGAAAATATACAGCTGGCTGACTTACCCCCGCAACCTCAGAGGGCACCTCGCATCATTCGCATGTGGACACCTGTGGGTCCCGCGCGTAAGACCAAGAAGTCATCATGACCTTCTCCTGCAGCTCCCTGCAATGCCTGTTAATTTCCACAGCTTTTGATGCCTTTCGTATTTAAGGATTTATGCTCTTCCACATCACAGCATACTTCTATGGACGCTAGCCTGTAATACTGCGGCTTTTCATCTTTCCTCACCTGGATGCTCTTTTTTGTTTATTTGTTTGCGTGTCTTGTTTGGTTTTTGTTGGTTTTGTTTTCTTTTTTTTTTTGTATCAGGTACATATGTTTCTATCTAACTACAGTGTATTGCTCACATTACTTAGCTGGTGCGGTGCCAACCCCTATGGGCTCCGTGAAAGCCTCTTCTCTTGTTTACCGCTCTCTTAGCGCCACATTGCTTTACTATGTGTAAATTAATATCGCATAACATAAGGGGTTTTAATTCCCCACATAAGAGAGGGAAGGCTTTCCAGGATTACGCCCGATTACATCCTGATTTAATTTGTATACAGGAATCGCATTTACGTCTACTTCGTTTCTTATGTTTTTTCATAAATCCTATAAACATACTTTTATGTCAAACCATAACACTAAAAGCAGGGGAGTGCTTATTTTACTGCATGACTCCTTGTTTAATGTAGAACGCACCTTGATTGACCTAGACAGCAGTGTTGCTCGCGAATAGTCGCAATGCAAATTTTATTCGCGAATTCGCGAATATTCGCGAATTCGCGAATATTCGCGAATATAGCACTATATATTTGTAATTACGAATATTGTTTTTTTTTTTTTTTTGTTTTTTCCACAGTACACATCACAGTGATCATCCCTCTCTGCTTCCAGCTTGTGTGTTGTAAAGAACGCTCTAATACTACTGTGTGAGACTGGTGTACAAATTTTCGCATATGGGAAAATTAGCATATGCAAATTTTCGTTTGTGCTAATTTTCGCATATGCTAATTTTCGCACATGCGAATTTTCGTTTGTGCTAGTTTTTGCATATGCGAATTTTCGCGTATGCGAAAATATAACGTGAATATTACGAATATGCTAATTTAGCAAATATATGACGAATATCCATCCATATGCGAATTCGAATATGGTCTATGCCGCTCAACACTACTAGACAGTAGATATGTGATATTGTAGGATTGATGGGGGATAAAACATTATGCTTAGTTAATTCCTATGCACCCACTGATGCCCCTATTACTTTTTTATGACATACTAGCTGAGTACCCGGCGTTGCCCGGTTTTCCTTCCTAATCCTTGTTGGGGAGGAAAATAAACAAAGTAGGAAGCTTTTGACTTCATATCCCGTCCTCATATATTGTTGTCATATCCCAACCCCACATCCCGACTTCTTATCCCGTCCTCCTATCTCGACCTCCTGTCCCGACCTCCAATACCATCCTCCGGTCCCATCCTCCTATCCCGACCTCCTATGCCGACCTCCTATCCCGTCCTCCTGTCCCATCCTCCTATCTCGTCCTCCTATCCCGACCTCCTATCTCAACCTCCTATCTCAACCTCCTATCCCATCCTCCTATCTCGACCTCCTATCCCGTCCTTCTATCCCGTCCTCCTATCCAGTCCTCCTATCCCCACCTCCTATTTTGTCCTCCAATCTCGAGCTCCTATCCCGACCTCCTATCCCGACCTCCTATCCCGTCCTCCTTTCTCGACCTCCTATTTCGACCTCCTATCCCGACCTCCTATCCCGTCCTCCTATCCCGTCCACCTTTCCCAACCTCCTTTCCCGTCCTCATATCTCGACCTCCTATCCAGACCTCCTATCCTGTCCTCATATCCTGACCTCCTACCTGACCTCCTATCCAGATCTCCTATCCCAACCTCCTATCCCATCCTCATATCCCGTCCTCCTATCCCGAACTCCTATCCCGACCTCCCATCCCGTCCTCATATCCCGACCCGTAACCGATCGTCTGTTGGCATCTATGTTATGCAACACAGCGTCTTTTAATAGGGTTCACACTCTACAACTCCGCCCTGGTGTACGCACTTCTAACCCAGACCGAGTCTATGATGCTTTTCATTCTTTTTACTCCACCCTATACTCAGCACCTTCCTACCCCCCATCACTTTCAGCTACACTTTCTTCTTTCCTCTCCTCTATCACTCTACCCACCCTGGAGCCTGACACCTAAGAGAACATTAATGCCCCTATCACTACTGAAGAGGTGGAGACTGCAATTGCCTGCCTCAAGAATGGAAAATCGCCTGGACCGCACAGGATCACAGCTGCCTATTAACCCCTTAAGGACCAGGCCAATTTTCACTGTAGGACCAGAGCGTTTTTTGCACATCTGACCATTTTCACTTTAAGCATTAATAACTCTGGGATGCTTTTACCTTTCATTCTGATTCTGAAATTGTTTTTTTGTGACATATTCTACTTTATGTTAGTGGTAAAATATTGTCGATACTTGCATAATTTCTTGGTGAAAAATTCCAAAATGTTATGAAAAAATTGAAAATGTTGCATTTTTCTAACTTTGAAACTCTCTGCTTGTAAGGAAAATAGACATTCCAAATAAATTATATTTTGATTCACAAATACAATATGTCTACTTTGTTTGCATCATAAAGTGGACATGTTTTTACTTTTAGAAGACATCAGAGGGCTTCAAAGTATAGCAGCAATTTTCCAAAAAAATTTCTAAATCTGAATTTTTCATGGACCAGTTAAGGTTTGAAGTGGATTTGAAGGGCCTTCCTATTAGAAATACACCACAAATGACCATTATAAAAACTGCACCCCTCAAAGTATTCAAAATGAGATTCAGTAAGTGTGTTAACCCTTTAGGTGTTTCACAGCAATAACAGCAAAATAAAGGAGAAAATTCGAAATCTTAATTTTTTACACTCGCATGTTCTTGTAGACCCAGTTTTTGAATTTTTACAAGAGGTAAAAGGAGACTAATCCTCTCAAAATTTGGAACCCAATTTCTCTCGAGTAAGTAAATACCTCATATGTGTATGTCAAGTGTTCTGCGGGGGCAGTAGAGGGCTCAGAAGGGAAGGAGCAACAATGGGATTTTGGAGAGTGAGTTTTCTGAAATGGTTTTTGGGGGGCATGTCACATTTAGGAAGCCCCTATGGTGCCAGAACAGCAGAAAACCCCATCACATGGCATACCATTTTGGAAACTACACCCCTGAAGGCACGTAACAAGGGGTTCAGTGAGCCTTAACACCCCACAGGTGTTTGATGACTTTTCGTTAAAGTCGGATGTGTAAATGAAAAAAAATATTTTTCACGAAAGTGCAGTTTTTTTCCCAAATTTACCATTTTTATAAAGGGTAATGGGAGAAAATGCCCCCCACAATTTGTAACTCCATCTCTTCTGAGTATGGAAATACCCCATGTTAGGATATAAAATGCTCTGCGGGCGAACTACAATGCTCAGAAGAGAAGGAGTTACATTTGGCTTTTTGAAAGCAAATTTTGGTGAAATGGTTTTTGGGGGGCATGTCGCATTTAGGAAGCCCCTATGGTGCCAGAACAGCAAAATAAACCACATGGCATACTATTTTGGAAACTAAACCCCTAAAGGAACGTTACAATGGGTACAGTGAGCCTTAACACCTCACAGGTATTTCAAAACTTTTTGTTAACGTTGGATGTGTAAATGAAAAAAAAAAAATGAATTTTTTTCGCCAAATTTTACATTTTTACATGGGGTAATAGGAGAAAATTACCCTCAAAATTTGTAACCCCATTTCTTCTGAGTATGGAAATACCCCATTGAGCTTTTGGAAAGGGAATTTGTTTAGAATGGAAGTCAGGGGCCATGTGCGTTTACAAAGCCCCTTCTGGTGCCAGGACAGTGGACCCCCCCACATGTGACCCCATTTTGTAAACTAGACCCCTCACAGAACTTAATAAGGGGTACAGTGAGTATTTACACTCCACTGGCATTTGACAGATCTTTGGAACAGTGGGCTGAGCAAATGAAAAATTACATTTTTCATTTTCACGGACCACTGTTCCAAAAATCTGTCAGACACCTGTGGGGGGTAAATGCTCACTGTACCCCTTATTACATTACGCGAGGGGTGTAGTTTCCAAAATGGGGTCACATGTGGGAAGGGTCCATTGTTCTGGCATGATGGGGGCTTTGTAAACACACGTGGCCTTCAATTCCGGACAAATTTTCTCTTCAAAATCCCAATGGCGCTCCTTCTCTTCTGAGCATTGTAGTTTGCCAGCAGAGCACTTTACATCCACATATGGGGTATTTATATACTCAAGAGAAATGGGGTTACAAATTATGGGGGGCTTTTTTCCTATTTTCCCTTGTGAAAATGAAAAATTTAGGGTAACAACAGCATTTTTGTGAACAATGTTTTGTTTTTTTAATATTCCCATCATACTTTAATGAAAATTCGTGAAACACCTGTGGGGTGTTAAAGTTCACTATACCCCTTGTTACATTCCATGAGGGGTGTAGTTTCCAAAATGGGGTCACATGTGGGTATTAATTTTTTTGCATTTATTTCAGAACCACTGTAAAATCAGCCACCCCTATGCAAATCACCAATTTAGGCCTCAAATGTACATGGTGCGCTCTCACTCCTGAGCCTTGTTGTGTGCCCGCAGAGCATTTTACTCCCACATATGTAGGTATTTCCGTACTCAGGAGAAATTGCGTTACAAATTTTGGGAGTCTTTTTTTCCTTTTACCTCTTGTGAAAATAAAAAGTAAAGGGCAACACCAGCATGTTAGTTTAAAATGTATTTATTTTTTACACTAACAGGCTGGTGTAGACCCCAACTTTTCCTTTTCATAAGGGGTAAAAGGAGAAAATTCCCCAAAATTTGTAGTGCAATTTCTCCCGAGTATGCAAATGCCCCATATGTGTAAACTGTTTCCTTGAAATACGACAGGGCTCCGAAGTGATGTGCATTTGAGGACTAAATTAGGGATTGCATAGGGGTGGACATAGGGGTATTCTACACCAGTGATTCCCAAACAGGGTGCCTCCAGCTGTTGCTAAACTCCCAGCATGCCTGGACAGTCTGTGGGGAGGACAGTGTAAGGGGGTATATATTTAGTGTTTTACCCTTTATTATGTGTTAGTGTAGTGTAGTGTTTTTAGGGAACATTCGCACAGGTGGAGGTTTACAGTGAGCTCCCCGCTAGGAGTTTGCGCTGCGGTGAAAAATTTGCCGCAGCTCATACTTGAAGCAGGAAACTTACTATAAACCTGCATCAGGGGGCATACCTCCAGCTGTTTCAAAACTACAACTCCCAGCATGCACTGACAGACCGTGCATGCTGGGAGTTGTACTTTTCCCACAGCTGGAGGCACACTGGTTGGAAAAACTTCAGTTAGGTTCTGTTACCTAACTCAGTATTTTCCAACCAGTGTGCCTCCAGCTGTTGCAAAACTACAACTTCCAGCATATACTGATCACCAAAGTGCATGCTGGGAGATGTAGTTATGCAACAGCTGGAGGTACCCAACTACAACTCCCAGCATGGCGAGACAGCTGTTTGCTGTGTGGGCATGCTGCGATTTGCAGTTTTGCAACATCTGGAGGGCTACAGTTTAGAAACCACTGCACAGTGATCTCCAAACTGTGACCCTCCAGCTATTGCAAAACTGCAAATCCCAGCATGCCCAGACAGCAAACTGCTATGTGGGCATGCTGGGAGTTGTAGTTTTGCAAGATCTAGAGGGCCACAGTTCACTGCACAGTGATATCTAAACTGTAGCCCTCCAGCTGTTGCAAAACTACAAATCCCAGCATGACAGGTGTCTGAGCATGCTGGGAGTTGTAGTTTTGCAACATCTGGAGGGCAACAGTGTAGAGACCACTGTATAGTGGTCTCAGGCTGTAGCCCTCTAGATGTTGCTAGGCAACTTACCGGCTTCCGTCAGATCCATGGAGCCAGCTGCACGACATCGCCGCCCGCCGATCTCCGACTCCGATCGTCGCCTGCAGGGTAAGTGGACTTCGGTGCCGGTCTTCTGTTGTTTCCCCATTCTGCCTGGCCTATTGTGGGTGGGCAGAATGGGGAAAACGAAAGTTAACCCCCCCACCCCCGATCTGCTATTGGACGTCGCTTCTAGATGCCCAATTGCAGGGATAGGAGGGGTGGCACCCCTGCCACCTCACTCCTATCCTTTCAGGGGGATCGTAGGTGTCTTAGACAACCGTGATCCCCCTTATATTCCGGGTCACCGGGTCACCATAGACCCATAATGACCCGGAATTGCGCAAGTCGCAAGTGTGAATTTGCGCCGATCGCCGACATGGGGGGGGGGGCTGATGACCCCCCTGGGCATTTGCGCGGGGTGCCTGCTGATCGATATCAGCAGTCACCCCGGTCCGGTACCCGCCCGGCACGCGGCGGGGACCAAAATTCCCACAGGTACGCCCTTGGTCCTTAAGTACCAGGGAGCAAAGGCGTACCTGTACGCCCTTGGTCCTAAACAGGTTAATGTACATAAAATTTGCTACTTTACTTATACCCCACCTTAAAACTCTGTTTAATTCTATCCTCTCCTCTGACTCTTTTCCCTCAGATTTTCTGGATGCTCACATTTCGGTTATTCCTAAGCATAACAGGGACCACCTCCAACCTGCCAACTATAGGCCTATTTCTTTACTTAACATCTACTACTACTAACAACTACTTACATCTATTCTAACCTGTCATCTTAACTGCTTTCTTAGTGCATGCTGACCAGGTGGGATACATTCCAGGCCATCAGGCTCCCGATAATGTGCGCAAGATTGTTAACTTGATACAGTGTTCCAACACAACCAAAACACTCATGGTTGCATTGGCACTAGATATAGAGAAAGCTTTTGATAGCATTACTTGGCCTTATATGTTTGCTGTTTTGAGTAAATTTGGTTTCCGTGGTTCTTTTATTAGGATACTGCATCATCTATACTCCACCCTGAAAGCTGTTCCCACCTCAGTTCAGCACCTTATTTCCTTAAACTTTGGCTACCATGACTCCTCCTCTGGCCTATACTATCTGGGGGTGAAGCTTACTACTACTCTTTTAACCCTTTATTCTGCAAATTACACCCTGTTATATTGTGCGTTGCGAGACAATCTAAAATGGAACTTTTCTTACCTGTCTTGGATTGGGAGAATTAATGTGGTTAGAATGTGTCACGATTCGGCTTACAGGTTGTGGATCCACTGTGTCAGCGAGGGATTGGCGTGGACCCTGCCGGTGGAACGGTTCTAAGTGGCTACTGGTGTTCACCAGAGCCCGCCGCAAAGCGGGATGGTCTTGCTGCGGCGGTAGCAACCATGTCGTATCCACTAGCAACTGCTCAACCTCGCTGACTGCTGAGAAGGCGTGGGACAGAAGGACTAGGCAGAGGCAAGGTCAGACGTAGCAGAAGGTTGGAGCAGGCGGCAAGGTTCATAGTCAGTATGGATAGCAGGAGATCAGGTAACACAGGCTTGGACAACACTAAATGCTTTCACTGTCACAAGGCAACAAGATCCGGCAAGGGAGTGAAGGGAAGTGAGATATTATAGCCAGGGAGCAGGTGGAAGCTAATCAGGCTAATTGGGCCAGGCACCAATCATTGGTGCACTGGCCCTTTAAGTCTCAGAGAGCTGGCGCGCGCGCGCCCTAGAGGGCGGAGCCGCGCGCGCCACCACATGACAGCCGGGGACCGGGACGGGTAAGTGACTTGGGATGCGATTCGCGAGCGCTCCCAGTCAGCGGGTCTGACCGGGGCGCTGCAGGGAGAGAGACGCCGTGAGCGCTCCGGGGAGGAGCAGGGACCCGGAGCGCTCGGCGTAACAGAATGGTGTTGTTACCTCGCATTTTGGATTTATTTTGCTCCCTTCCCATACCAGTTTTGAAACAAGACATCTTTGCATATATATGGTCATATAAAAGACCGAGAATTGGTAGGGCTATCATGCAATACCATAAATGGATGGGGGGACTATCGGTTCCGAATCTTTAAAATACTATTATGCTGCTCGTGGTGCACAGCTCTCCCTAATTAATTGTCAGAAGAGTGCCCCTAAATGGGTTGGCCTGGAGGAGTCTTTGGTCTCTCCCTACTCTCTCACGTCTCTCATGTGGTAAACTTTTTCTGTTTCCTCTCTTCTTCCCTCCTCTGCGCAAGTCACTTTGTATGCTCTCTCTTTCTCTCTTTGGTGTCAGGTTCGCTTTAGATTTTCTTTGCAATCTCTTCCCTCCCCTCTATTACCCTTTCTGAAAAAACCCTCCTTTACCCCTGGTTTGGCTGTCTCTTCCTACCACTGGTGGCAAACGGCTGGCCTACTTTGTCTACAGGATTTCTTAAATGGACGGACTCTAGTCTCCCTAGAGACTTTGATGTCTCGTCATGCACTACCAATATGAGAGAGCTTTAGAGCCCGTCAAATCATGTCATATTATGCCTCTCTGGTGCCTTCTGCAGCTCAGATTAGTCCAACCCCCTATGAGCGACACATGCAGTACTCACCGGATGTGTTTTATATGCCTCCTTCAATGCCCCCCCACCCCCCAGTGGATGCTAAACTCCCATTTATGTTAGCCTGGGAGGGAGACCTCCATGCCACGCTCTCTCTATCTCAATGGAGAGGGTGTTGCACAACAGTAAGCAAAGGGAGCTGGCAGGTCTCCCTATTCGAGACCTCCCTGAAAATACTACATAGGTCCTATTGGGTACCAAACCTCCTCCACACTATTTTCCCCCTTGTTTCATCTCTATGTTTTCGTGGGTGTGGAGCAAGGGGTACTTTGTATCATACATGTTAGAATTGTCCAGTGGTGGCCACTTTCTGGAGGCAGGTTCTGGATATGCACTCCTCGATTCTTCCTTGTCATTAGGTTTATGGCCTACTAAACATTATGATGGCAATCTGGGTAGATTGCCATCATAATGTTTAGTAGGCCATAAACCTAATAGAATGCCTTATAGAGTTTTCAAATTATTCTAGTATGTCCTATTGGCATCCTGTATCCATATAGCCTCCCAATGGAGGAAACCAGACTTGAGCCTTCCGAGAGTGGTGGAGCGGATTATTACAATTATGCTGAATGAAAAATTTTGGCCATTAGGGTGGATCAGGTGGACTTTAATCCAGTTTGGGAACCGTGGCTCTTGTCCCCACATTGCCCTGACATATGCCATTGCTTCACCATGTATTGACCATGCTTTGTATGTGTCCATTGTCCATGGGGTCTGGGATTTCCCTAATTTGGTATCCTCTATCCTATGCTATTGTGGCACCACACTGAATTCTGAATGACATTTGTATTCCAATCTCTGCGAGCTATTTCGTAACTACTGACCAATTGTACCTGGTTATTCTGTTCCCTTTAGGTCGACAGACCTGGTTTGGTTGTTTATCATGCATAACCTGTATGTGAATCATTTCACTATTCAATAAAGCTTCTTTGTTTGATGGTTAAAATGTGTTGCAAAGCGGGGGGGTTTGCAATACATTTTAGGTTGGAACTATAAAATTGCTGCTAGCCAGAAGGGGGTTAAAGATATGCAATTTATGCTATGTATATAATAAGTAATTATTCATATTACTGTATTGTATATTCTTTTGTAATTGTACTAATGTGACATTAAGATGGACAGTTTAAGAATTTAAAATAAAGTTGTAAAATTTATATATTCTTTTAAATTCTTAAATTTTTTTAATTCTTCCTGAAAACAAGAAAACAAATTCTTTATGTTTATTTGGATTGTACAAAAAATATTCCCCATATGGTATGTAAGTCTTTTTGATGAGCTTTCCAGTTGATATGAGAGTATAGAATAATATTTATTATCTGGAATCACTCATATGCTCATGTGTTTATTTTATTGTAACGTTTCCCTGGAGCTTATTGTCGAGTTGTTTACAAAATGTGATAACATTAGCTTCTATCCAAAGAAGCCTGTCATCATCCACTAGGAAATGATCGTGGGCTTTCTCTAACCTATGGCATCTTTTACTATCAGACATTCCTGGTTTTCTACACAGATACAGTGTGACAAGTTGTTTTCTTCCTGGTTGTGGCCTGTGATTGGATGCTTTGTATAAAGTAAGCTTATTCTCTACCCAGCTACCAAGTCAGAATTACAGACTCAAGCGCAACTGGCGAGGTCAATCTGGGTTACGAGTCAAAGTGATAATGCTTTAATGGAGGAAAGGTTTTAAGAGTTTAATGCAGCCTCACTTCTGTTGTTTTTAAGCTGACCTGTTGTAATAATATGGTGGAAAAAAACAAAAACATCTGATAAAAATACTATTTATTGTATCTGGGGATTTTTAGTGTTGCTCTACAGAGCAAACCATGAGAAATATTTGAGAAGTTAAGAGTAAATCATCTCTAGCAGTCAGACCTGATCACATCACAGATGCTGAGTAGGAAAAACGCCCAGACTACAAGATATATTTTCTAGTCACATTAGCTCTGTCAAGCAGCTTAAAATGGAAAATAATTTTGTAATGCTTTTCTACCGGAAGCATGTGCCAATGTGGTGCCCAAAGTAGCTACAAGGTTGTTCACAAATGTATTATATTTTCTATAACAATTATATGAAAATAAATACACCCTTTATTTAAATATGAATATAGTGACAGTCACATATATTTACCAGCAATGAAAAAGAAAAACAAAGTACAGAAATATCAAAGCATATTGAAAGCAAAAAAAAAAACTTTTTTCCTTGCGCTTGCATATTTTATGAAATGGGGATTTAAGTGACTCTGAATGTAGCATGGTTCGGCGTGCCAAACAGGCTGGTCTGAGTGTTTTAGAAACTGCTGTGACCAGTTGTACTTTGCAGTGATATCACTCATTTTACCCTAAAATATCTGGTAAGTTCCCCCCCCCCCCCCCCCCCCCCAAAAAAAAAGTTTTGTGTAAGGAAATTCAAATTAAAATCATAACTTTGCAAATTTGGGGGGTTTTGTTTTCGTGCTGTACACTTTACGGTAAAAATTACATGTTACATTACATTACAATTAAAATGATACCCAGGGTTACATACATTTCTATTATTGTACTGCTTTCAAAAAAATCTCAAACTTTTTTTTAACAAAATCAGTATGTTTAAAATTGCCCTATTTTGACCACCTCTAATTTTTTGCGCCATGATCTGTACTTTTTTTTTGGTAACACGTTTGCGTATATGTTTTTTTTTAACCCCTTAGCGCATATGGACGTTTATGAATGTCCATATGCGCGTCCCCATATATAATGCGCGCATCATACCTGGTGGGTCCCGGTTGCTATAAGCAACCGGGACCCACGCTAATGCCGGACATTTCTGATCGGGCTGATGTCCGGCATTAACTCTTTAGACTAAAAGTGAAAGTAAAACATCCAGGCTGCTCTGTTGGGCTGATCGGGAACATCGCGATAAAATCACGACGTCCTGATCAGCTAGGATGCAGCAGGAGGTCCCCTCACCTGTCTCCTGCGCATCCGAACGGCGATTGATTGCTCCAAGCCTGAAATTCAGGCTTGAGCAATCAACCGTCGATAACACTGATCCCTGGCATTGAATGCAATGGCAGTGATCAGTGTATTGAATTAATGTACTGCATGTTATAGCCCCCTATGGGAGCTATAACATTGCGAAAAAAAGTAAAAAAAAAAAAAGTTATTAAAGATCATTTAACCCTTTCCCTAATAAAAGTTTGAATCACCCCCCTTTTTCCATAAAAAAAACTATGTAAATAAAAATAAACATATGTGGTATTGCCGAGTGCGTAAATGTCCGAACTATAAAAATACATTGTTAATTAAACCACATGGTCAATGGCGTATGCGCAAAAAAAATTCCAACGTCCAAAATAGCGTATTTTTGGTCACTTTTTATACCATAAAAAAATAAAAAGCGATTAAAAAGTCCGATCAAAACAAACATGGTACCACTAAAAACTTCAGATCACAGCACAAAAAATGAGCCCTTATACAGCCCCATACATGGAAAATTAAAAAAAGTTATAGAGGTCAGAAGAGGACAATTTTAAACGTATAAATTTTCCTGCATGTAGTTATGATTTTTTTAAATATTTTTCAGAAGTACGCCAAAACCTAACCTATATAAGTAGGGTATCATTTTAACCGTATGGACCTACAGAATGAAGATAAGGTGTTATTTTTACTGAAAAATGTACTGCGTAGAAACAGAAGCCCCCAAAATTTACAAAATGGGTTTTTTTCTTCCATTTTGTCGCACAATGATTTTTTTCCCGTTTCGCTGTACATTTTTGGGTAAAATGACTGATGTCATTACAAAGTAGAATTGGTGGCACAAAAAATAAGCCATCATATGGATTTTTAGGTGCATCAGCAGCCAGGGACATGCTGATTATGGCAGACATCATCGATCACAACATCTGTGGCAATTGTCAGTTCTATCAAAATATAATGTTAATGATCCCGCACGGTGAACGGTGTGAACGTAAGAAAAAAATCTAAATTGCTGCTTTTTTGTCACATCACATTCCCCCCCCAAAAAATTATAAAAAAAACTATAAAAATTCACATATTTGCAAAAGTGGTACTGAGAAAAACTAGAGTCCTCATAAAGTCCCATATAGATAAAAATAAGAAAGTTATAGGTGGTCAAAATAGGGCAATTTTAAATATAATTATTTTGTCAAAAAAAGTTTGTTTTTAAAAAAGCAGTACAGTAATAGAAAAGTATCCAAACATGGGTATCATTTTATTTGTAATTAGCCACAGAATAAAGATAACATGTACTTTTACCGCAAAAACAAAACTTTCCAAAATTAACAAAATTGCAGTTTTCTTTTTAATTTCCCCACACAAATAATAATTTTTTGGTTTCACCTTACATTTTATGGTAAAATGAGTGATGGCATTACAAAGTGGAATTTGAAGCCAAGAAGGCAGAGGAAGCCTTAGGAGAAAGGTGGAGGTGAATATAATCCTGCCATACATTGTACTCTCTAACTAAATTTCTACCACATTATTCAAGATGATGAGCTATATAACATTTTACTTTTCATTCTCAGCAATTAGACACTCACTGTTAGATGTTTCAAATTTGTTTTTTCTTTATTCAATCTTTTTTCCATAAAATTCAGAACTGTAAAATTCAAAGCTTGCAGATGTTATATTCGGCATATATCCGTACTAGCAGAGATCTTTTTGCACTAGTCGGGAGCCATCAGGGTCTACCCCTCTCTGGGACAAAGGTGATCCTGTGACATCTAATCTACAAACCTTCTTCTCGGAATTCCGAAGTGTCTTCGAGGAGCCAGCACGGGTGTCTTCGGCCGAAACAGCCCTCCTGAACCTCCGCCAAGGGGACTCCTCTGTGGGCCACTATGTTATCCAATTCTGTACTCTAGCATCTGAGCTGGATTGGAATGATGCAGCCCTGTGTGCTACCTTTAAGAAGGGACTTTCTAGCAGGGTAAAGGATGCTCTAGCCACACGGGACTCAACAACTTCCTTGAGTGAATTGATTCTGCTGGCAACCTGCATTGATGTGCATTTTGCCTAGAGACAATTGGAGCTCCAACAAGAGCACGAACCTGCTCGTACCCGTAGTCTTTCCCGTTTGGTTCCAGTGTTTCAGAGGCTGCCTCAGAGCCCACGAAGGTGGATCGTGCTCACCTGTCCCCACAAGAGAGGTTTCGCAGACGGGAAGAGAACCTTTGCCTGTACTGTGCCAGTCATTCAGGGCATTTCCATAATAATTGCCCTCTTCGGCCTCAGCGTCCGGGAAACGCCCCACCTAGGGCACGTAGGAGAGGCGTCTCTAGGTGTGAATACTTCCTCTCCCCGTTTATACTTGCCTGTCCAGCCCTTCACCTATACCGGATCCTCGCTCCACGTTTCTGCCTTTGTGGACTCCGGTTCTGCAGGGAACTTCGTAGATGCCTCTCTGATATCATCTACCAGTCACACAACTCGCAAAACCACTGTACATCTCCTCTATCAATGGGGAGTGTCTGAATTCCGTAGTGAAGTTCATCACAGAACCTCTGAGGATGCAAGTGGGTGCTATGCACAAGGAATGGATCAGGTTCTACATGCTTTCTCACTGTTCTTCTGTACTCCTCGGTCTGCCTTGGCTGCAATGCCACACCCCTGTGCTTGACTGGCATTTCGGAGAAGTCTCACCTTGGGGCCAGGACTGCCAAAATCGCTGTCTGTTAAGGATTCATCTGAAGCATCCCATTCCTTGTCCCTCTCTGCCGGGTCTGCCTACCTCCTATCAAGACTTCACTTCAGTGTTTTGCGAGAAGCAAGTGGAGACCCTTCCACCTCATCAACCCTATGATTGTCCAATTGACCTTCTGCCGACCACTTCTCCCCCTCGGGGGAAGAATCAACCCCTTGTCGGCCACAGAGACGCAGGCTATGTCTGAATACATTAGAGAGAACCTACAGAAGGGTTTTATATGGAAGTCTTCCTCTCCAGCAGGAGCCGGTTTCTTCTTTGTGCAAAAAAAAAGACAGATCTCTTCGTCCATGTATTGATTACCGGGGACTCAATAAATTCACCATCAAGAACCGGTATCCTCTCTCAATAATCTCTAAACTATTCGCCCGCCACGGGGAGCCAAGATCTTCACCAAGTTGGACTTGCGAGGGGCGTATAACCTAATCGGAATTCGGAAAGGTGACAAGTGGAAGATGGCTTTTAATACTCATGATGGGCATTATGAGTACCTTGTGATGCCGTTTGGTCTCTGTAATGCCCTGCCGTTTTTCAAGAATTTGTCAATGACATTTTCAGAGATCTCCTTTACACTTGCGTGGCGATGTATCTGGACTACATTTTGATCTCCTTGCCCAACTTACAAGTTAATCGCACTCATGTGCGTCAGGTTCTGCGGCGCCTTTGGAGCAACCGCCTCTACACTAAGCTCGAGAAATGCCTTTTCGAGAAATCGAGTTTACCTTTCCTCGGCTATATTGCCTCCAACCAAGGCCTACAGATGGATCCTGAAAAGCTGTCTGTGGTTCTAAACTGGCCGTAAACATCTGCCCTACGGGCTATTCAACGCTTCCTTGGGTTTGCCAACTATTATTGGCAGTTCATTCCGCACTTCACCTTGGTAGCTCAGATTGTGGCCCTTACCAAGAAAGGTGCCAACCCCAAGTCCTGGTCATCTGCAGTGGAGGATGCTTTTTCTAGTCTGAAGTCGGCATTTTCCTCAGCACCCGTATTAACTAGGCTTGATCTTGACAAGCCTTTCTCCTTCGAAGTGGATACTTCTTTAGTTGGTGCCGGAGCAGTTTTGACTCAGAAATCCTTTAAGGGCAAAACGCTGACCTGTGGCTTCTTTTCTGAAACTTTTTCTCCTGCTGAGAAGAATTACACCATCAGTGATCGGGAACTCTTTGCCATTAAGAACGCCCTGGATGAATGGCGTCACTTGTTACAAGGAGCTATTTTTCCCATCAATATCTATACGGACCATAAAATTCTTCTCTACTTACAGTCCACACAACGACTGAACCCTCGGCAGGCCAGGTGGTCGCTTTTCTTTTTCCGATTAAATTTTCTCATCCATTTTCGTCCAGCGCACAAAAACATTAGAGCCGATGCTCTCTCCAGAGCCTCCAATGTGGTAGACCAGGAACCTAAGCCTTGTCATATTGTGCCTCCTGATCGATTGATTTCGGCAGAACCGGTAGATCTTCAACAAGTTCCCCCAGGAAAGACTTTTGTACCCACTCGCCTTAGGGCTAAGGTGCTGAACTGGGGACCTTCTTCCTTATTGACTGGCCATCCAGGAGTACGGATATCTGCTTTGCTCATCACCCGTCATTACTGGTGGCCGAACCTGGAGCGCAATGTTGCTGACTTTGTCCACTCCTGCGTAATTTGTGCCCAAAACAAAGCGCCTTGTAGCAAACCTGCGGGTCTCTTACAGCCTCTGCCCGTCCCAGAGCGTCCGTGGACCCATATTGTCATGGATTTTATCACCGATTTGCCATCCTCCTCCAATTGCACGGTAATCTGGGAGGTCGTTGATCGTTTCTCTAAGATGGCTCATTTTGTACCACTGCCTGGACTTTCTTCTGTTCTCAGTTGGCGGATCAATTCTTCCGCCATATTTTCCGCCTGCATGGTCTTCCGCTACACATCGTCTCTGACAGAGGGGTTCAGTTCATTTCCAAGTTTTTGCGGGCCCTCTGCTCTCGTCTTAAAGACAAATTGGATTTTTCATCAGCATACCATCCACAAACCAACGGCCAAGTAGAAAGAGTGAATCAAGTCCTTGGAGAGTACCTTCGCCATTTAGTTTCTGCTCACCTGGATGACTGGACTAATCTGTTACCCTGTGCTGAGCTCTTTTACAATCATCATGACTCTGAGTCTACTGGTACATCTCCTTTCTTTTGTGTCTATGGTCTTCATCCTTGTCCTCCTCTTCCTCTGCCCACCTCTTCTGATGTACCAGCAGTAGATGTTTTGGTCCGGGACTTTCAAACAACATGGCAGGAAACACAGCGTTCTTTAGCTTTCACCTCCTCATGCATGAAGTCCCAGGCCGACAAGAAGAGGAGATCTCCACCAGTCTATTCTCCCGGGGACAAGGTTTGGCTCTCTGCTAAATATTTTCATCTGAAGCAACCTAGTTACAAACTGGGGCCGCAGTACTTGGGTCCTTTTAAAGTTCTACGCCGCATTAATCCGCCACATTAATCCTACAAATTACATCCTCCTCCTTCTCTGTGCATCCCAAACTCCTTCCACATCTCCCTCCTCAAGCCATTGATTCTTAACCGGTTCTCTCAGAAGAACATCTCCCCTTCTCCTGTTTCTGGGGCCTCTGATGTGTTTGAAGTTCAGGAGATTCTGGTCATCAAGACCGTCAGGGGAAGGTGGTTCTTTCTGGTGGACTGGAAGGGGTTTGGTCCTGAGGAGAAATGCTGGGAACCTGAAGAAAATATCTTAGACCGGGATCTGGTTCTCAGGTTTCTTCACCCTAGAAAGAGGGGGGGACCTAAGAGCTGGGGGGGGGGGGGTGGAGGGTATTATTACAGGCGCTCCTGCGGACCGGTGTCCCGGCCGCAGGTGCTCCCCTGCTGTTATGGGTGCTCCTGCAGTCAGGTGTCCCGACCGCAGGCACCTGCCTCTGTCCCCCTCTGGTGCTGCAGTCCGCTCCTGGGACCGCAGGCACTCCCATGTCCCTTGACCCTACTCTCCTTGCTCCTGTGTATTCTGTTTGCCGGCGATTTAAACAGCCAGTGCACCGATAATTGGTAATTGCCGGGCGCTGACCCTATAAAGGGGACTGACTTCCCCTTGACCCCTGCTGGATCTTTCTGTCTCCTAAAGCTTTAGAGAAAGTGTTTTCCTGTGTTCTGATTATCCGTGCACCGTACCTTCTTGCTTGTTCCTAACCTTGCACTCGTGCCTCCAGCCTCTGAACACCTTGCCACGTCCCTGACCACGCTCCTGTGCCGCCAGCCCTGACCATTTGCCTGACCTGACTATGAGCTTGCCTTATCCTTCCTGTGCCACGCTACACCTCGGCAGCCTGTGTGGATGAGTCTATCAGGGGGTAGCGACCTGGGTGCCACCTGCCGCAGCAAGTCCATCCTGCTTTGCGGTGGGCTCTGGTGAAAACCAGTGGCACCTTAGACTCCGCTCCCTGGTACGGGCCACGTCATCTTCCACACAGGTCCAGCGGATCCACTTCTCCATCACCAGCCGTTACACATGTGCAGTTTATTCACAGACATTGCGGTTGCTCCCCCCTTCTCCCGAAGCAGCAGCGATGTTTGAGCAAAAAATTCTCATGCCCACACAATTTACTACAGACTTGCAAATCCCTGTGTGTCTGCTCATAGCAGCAGATTGTTGCTATGAGCAGCCATGCAGGACACACGGGCGCAGAAGGGAGTTCACTCTAGTGATGGTCATCGGCGCACCTGCAGCGTGAAAAATGCTGCGGGTGTGCTACTGATGTGTTACATGTGATCCTTCTCTAAAGCGATGTGCCTCTGCACTAAGAATTACTGTTGTCTCAAACAATGTGTCGCAGGTTAGGTAATCACAAGCGGCTTTGCTGCTTCTTATCTTCCCTAACAAGCCAGCCCCCTGATGATGGGTGCGGCTTATCTCTACGTCCCACCGTGCGTGTGTTGAATGTATATTGCACTGTCACATGATCACAGCACAGTCTGAAGATACCGGAGACATGTTCAATGTAGGTACGGTGAGATGCGCCACAGCTTAAAAATAGTTTTCAATGGAATTCTCCAGCACCGTGCACACAGCAAAATTTCCACAGTGGAAACATCTGGCGCAGAAGTTCAAATTCCAGACTCCGATGTAAAAATTTACATGCTAATGCTGTTACATCATGTCTTATCGTCCATTCACCCCTATAGCTGCTGTCACTATTTTGCTGTTTTATCATGTCTTACACTCTAGTAACCTCCAGAGCTGCATGCACTATTATTCTGTATTATCATGTTTTATATTTTTATTCACCTCCAAAGCTGCACTTACTATTCTGCTGTTACATTATGTCTTATACTCCATTCACCTCCAGAGTTCCACTCTCTATTCTGCCGGTTTATTATGTCTTATACTCCATTCACCTTCAGAGCTGCAGTCATTTTCTTTGCTGTTACATCATGTCTTATACTCCAGTAACCCCTGGAGCTCTATTCACTGTTCTGCTGTTACTATTGTTTTTGTAAATCACAATGTTTCAACAAAGCATTTGTTAGCATTTGTACAGTATGACCAGTTTTACTTTTGTAGAAACTTCCGATTTCACATAAATATCACACATTTATTAAAACAACCATTGACATTTAAGAAAAGCAGTTTTCAAATCGATCAAGTACAAATAATACTGTGCAGAGTGTATGGGTGTATATAAATGTATTGGCCTTTAACTTTAGCATATTTGGCTTTCAAGAGCCATCAGCTCACATGAATGCTTTTTAGTATATTTTATATTCTCTCTTCAAGAAAGTAAACAAGCACAGCAGGTAGCCACGGTAGACTTCAGTACATGATTCTTATTTGAATTGAAAACATGATTAAATAATGTACTTCAAACAGGGTTATACTTTTTGTACAATAATTTGGTAGTAATAGTAATAAAGAATAAATTAGATTAAAATACAAAATAACAAACATATGCCTATCCGCATCCTAAACCCTTTTAGGAATAGGACACTGCACATCAAACTGAAATGTGAATATACTGTACAACATAGTAATAAAAAGGACATGCACAATGGGGGAGATTTATAAAATCCTGTGCAGAGGAAAAGTTGACCAGTGTCCCATAGCAACCAATCAGATCCCTTCTTTCATTTTTAACAAGGCCTCTGCAAAATGAAAAAAGCAATCTGATTGGTTGCTATGGGCAACTGGGCAACTTTTCCTTTGCACAGGTTTTGATAAATCTACTCCAATATGGCTGCACTGGAGAGACATAAGAGCTGGGCAATACAACTTCGAAATAAGGCTCTTTTCACACACTTTTTTTCAATCCAGCAATGTAAAAGTTGATAGTGGACTTGAGGACGCAGCCAATTTTCATTTTTGTTTTTTCATTTTTTCCTTCTCGCCTTCTTAGTCCCCTTTCACACTACAAAATTACTCCGTTTTAAAGATCCGTACAAAGTTCTGTCTGAAAATCAGCTGTAAATCTGCAAATACAAAATCCAATACGGCCGTTAGAAAATCCCATTATAGTCTATGGAATTTTTCTGATAGCTGTTTTAACCCGTTATAGCCCGTTATTAATAACGGCCGTTATTTTGTGACGGAAAATAGTAACGGGAGAAATAGTACATGCACTATTTCTCCTGTTACTATCTTCTGTCACAAAATAACGTCCGTTATTAACCTCTTAAGGACCCAGGACGTATGGGTACGTCCTGGGTCCCGATCCTGCGATATAACGCGGGGTCACACAGTGACCCCACATCATATCGCGGCAGTCCTGGCGTCATAGGGAAGCCGGGACCCGCCTCTAATAGCGCGCGGCACTGATCGCGGTGCTGCGCACTATTAACCCTTTAGACGCGCGCTCAAAGCTGAGCCGCGCGGCTAAAAACGAAAGTTAAAGTGCCCGGCTAGCTCAGGGAGCTGTTCGGGATCGCCGCGGTATAACGAACATCTGTAGCACAGGAGGAGGTCTTCTTACCTTCTCCTGCGCTGTCCGATCGCCGAATGAATGCTTCAAGCCTGAGATCCAGATCGCCGAAAACACTGATTGATCCATTCCTATGGAGATGAATCAATCAGTGTAAAAGATCAGTTAATGCAATGTTATAGCCCGCTATAGGAGCTATAATATTGCATAAGAAAAGTGAAAAAAAATCATTAACCCTTTCAATTATCCCTTCCCCTAATAAAAGTTTGAATCACCCGGCATTTCCAAGAATAAAAAAACACAGTGTAAATAAAAATAAAAATAAACATATGTGGTATCCCCGCGTGCGGAAATGTCCGAATTATAAAAATATACCGCTTTTTAAACCGCATGTTCAATGGCGTACACGCAAAAAAATTCCAAAGTCCAAAATAGCGCTTTTTTTTTTCTTCAAATCTTTATTTTGGTTTTCAGGTATGCATAACAGTAATAGCATTAACATAGACATGTACATGAACAAGAGCAATGCCCAGGCCGGGGATCCGACCAAACAACAATGGCCGAAACAATCCAGGGGATGACAACCTACTCAAGGAAAACAGTTCAAACTATAAAGACGGGTAACCGTCTGAGTTACGAAAGTATACAATAGAACATAATGCTGATGCAGTAGGTCATCTGCGCATGAATGACTAGTAGTACTTATGAGATGAGACACTGAGTCAATGAATGCTAATAAAACACAACTAAATAAAGACAACCGATGAACAAGATGTATAAGAAGATTGTAAAGAGAACACAGTAGTCAGGTAAGATAAAGGAAGAGAGGTTGGAGGAGAGGAGAGAGACGTAATAGTGAGTCTAAGGGGGGAGGAACAAGTAGAGGTGCAAAATAGTGCATTTTTGATCACTTTTTATACCACAAAAAAGTGAATAAAAAGTGATCAAAAAGTCTGATCAGAACAAAAATGGTACCGCTAAAAACTTCAGATCATGGCGCAAAAAATAAGCCCTCATAGCACCCTGAACACAGAAAAATAAAAAAGTTATAGGGGTCAGAAGATGACCATTTTACAACGTATAAATTTTCCTGCATGTATTCATGATTTTTTTCTGAAGTGATACAAAATCAAACCTATATAAGTAGGGTATCATTTTAACCGTATGGACGTACAGAATAAAGATAAGGTGTAATGTTTGCCGAAAAATGTACTGCGTAAAAACGGAAGCCCCCAAAACTTAAAAAATAGTGTTTTTTCATCAATTTTGTTGCACATTGATTTTTTTCCCATTTCACTGTAGATTTTTGGGTAAAATGACTAATGTCATTACAAAGTAGAATTAGTGACGCAAAAAATAAGCCATCATATAGAATTTTAGGTGAAAATTTTAAAGAGTTATGATTTTTTAAAGTTAAGGAGGAAAAATTGAAAATGAAAAAACGGGAAAAGCCCAGGGTCCTTAAGGGGTTAATAAAGGGCTATAACGGGTTAAAACGGCTATAAAAAAAATCCCATAGTTGAATATTTAATGGGGGTTAATGAATTTAGATATTGTGTCTAGGCTTTGTAGGAAGCTCTGACTAACGGGTTATATAATTTAGGGACTGGTAATTTCCAGGCAGGAAGGAAGAGCATGTCATATAATGTGTATGGATAAGTAGAAAGCTGTTCAATCATGGCCCATGAGGAGTTTGTATCTACATTCCACCAATGCTTCAGTAAAGAAACAAGTGTTGTGATGTAGTATCCTCTAATATCCGGAGGGCTTAATCCACCAGCCCTTTTGGATTTAGTAAGAACTGATAGAGGTATCACCCACTTCAGACATATTATGAAACACTCTGAGATCATGTCTTTCGAAGATATTCATTCAAGTTATCATATTAATAATAGCGAATTTCACAAAAACCTAATTATTAGACACTTTATGAATACAATAATGCCTTCTCAGCTTAAATTGGATAGTAGTACATTACATTATTTTTCATCCCCTATAAAAGGCATAAAACCTTTATATAACTTGTATACTAAATGTGATACATTTTACAAAAGCTACCCATTCTGGTTATGGGAAGGTGACTTTACACATAGAAACAGAAGACTGGCAATACACCTTTAAATATATACATAAATCCTTTCAATGCTCTTCTCACATTGACTCCGCGTACAAAACTATCCTCAGATGGTACTTTACTCCTGAAAAGATTGCAAAAGCTTATCCCGGTTCTTCAAAATTTTGTTGGAGGGGTTGCGGTCAAAAAGGTACTCTCCTTCACATACTATGGAACTGGCCAATCATCCAAATGTTCTGGTTAGAGTGCAAAAATCTCTTGACATTTATATTTAACCCCTTAAGGACCAGGCCATTTTACACCTTAGGACCAGAGCGTTTTTTGCACATCTGACCACTGTCACTTTAAACATTAATAACTCTGGAATGCTTTTACTTATCATTCTTTTTCCGAGATTGTTTTTTCGTGACATATTCTACTTTAACATGGTGGTAAATTGTTGTGGTAACTTGCATCCTTTCTTGGTGAAAAATCCCAAAATTTGATGAAAAAATTGAAAATTTTGCATTTTTCTAACTTTGAAGCTCTCTGCTTGTAAGGAAAATGGATATTCCAAATCATTTTTTTTATTCACATTTCCAATATGTCTACTTTATGATTGCATCATAAAATTGACAAGTTTTTACTTTTGGAAGACACCAGAGGGCTTCAAAGTTCAGCAGCAATTTTCCAATTTTTCACAAAATTTTCAAACTCACTATTTTTCAGGGACCAGTTCAGGTTTGAAGTGGATTTGAACGGTCTTCATATTAGAAATACCCCATAAAAGACCCCATTATAAAAACTGCACCCCCCAAAGTATTCAAAATGACATTCAGTCAGCGTTTTAACCCTTTAGGTGTTTCACAGGAATATCAGCAAAGTGAAGGAGAAAATTC
Organism: Hyla sarda; assembly: GCF_029499605.1. NCBI lineage: Eukaryota > Metazoa > Chordata > Amphibia > Anura > Hylidae > Hyla > Hyla sarda. The sequence goes on from NC_079192.1 coordinate 150,383,818, forward strand.
ACAATCTTCATTTTTTACACTTGCATGTTCTTGTAGACCCAATTTTTGAATTTTTACAAGGGGTAAAAGGAGAAAATGTATACTTGTATTTGTAGCCCAATTTCTCTCGAGTAAGCACATACCTCATATGTCTATGTAAATTGTTCGGTGGGCGCAGTAGAGGGCTCAGAAGGGAAGGAGCGACAAGGGGATTTTGGAGAGTACGTTTTTCTGAAATGGTTTTTGGGGGGCATGTTGCATTTAGGAAGCCCCTATGGTGCCAGAACAGCAAAAAAAAACACATGGCATACCATTTTTGAAACTAGACCCCTTGAGGAACGCAACAAGGAATAAAGTGAGCCTTAATACCCCACAGGGGTTTCACGACTTTTGCCTATGTAAAAAAAAAAAAATTTTTCACTAAAATGTGTGTTTCCCCCCAAATTTCACATTTTTGCAAGGGTTAATAGCAGAAAAAAAGCCAAAAATGTGTAACCCCATCTCTTCTGAGTATGGAGGTACCCCATAAGTTGACCTGAAGTGCACTACGGGCGAACTACAATGCTCAGAAGAGAAGGAGTCATATTTGGCTTTTTGAGAGCAAATTTTGCTCGGGGGGCATGTCGCATTTAGGATCCCCTATGGTGCCAGAACAGCAACAAAAAAAACACATAGCATACCATTTTGGAAAATAGACCCCTTGAGGAACGTAACAAGGAATAAAGTGAGCCTTAATACCCCACAAGGGGTTTCACGACTTTTGCATATTTAAAAAAAAATTCACTAAAATGTGTGTTTCCCCCCAAATTTCACATTTTTGCAAGGGTTAATAGCAGAAAATACCCCCCAAAATTTGTAACCCCATCTCTTCTGAGTATGGAGGTACCCCATAAGTTGACCTGAAGTGCACTACGGGCGAACTACAATGCTCAGAAGAGAAGGAGTCATATTTGGCTTTTTGAGAGCAAATTTTGCTCGGGGGGCATGTCGCATTAAGGAAGCCCCTATGGTGCCAGGACAGCAAAAAAATAAAATAAAACACATGGCATACTATTTCGGAAACTACATCCCTCAAGGAACATAACAAGGGGTACAGTGAGTCTTAACACCCCACAGGTGTTTGATAAATATTCATGAAGTGGGATGTGAAAATGAAAAATTTGATTTTTTTGCACTAAAATGCTGTGGTTACCCCAAATTTTTCATTTTCACAAGTGGTAAAAGGAGAAAATGTCACCGTAAGTTTGTAAATACATTTCTTTGGAGTAAGGACATACCTCAAGTCTGGGCGTAAACAGCTTACACACTGGTCTGAGAGGAGCAGGTCGCATTCAGGGGCCTTGAGCTTCTGCGTTGCGGCCTATGGAGCCAGAATAGTGGGACCCCCCTCAAGGGGCATTACATGGGGTAAATAACTGGGGTACACTAAATAACTAAAATGGGGTACAGTGGGACGTAAAATTATAAAACAGGTTATGTTCCCAGAATGATGACCCAGAGCATAGCCGGCCAATAGCAGCAATCCTGGGGGGGGGGGGGGGTGACGAAATCGCCACCTCCCCATAGATACAGAGGGTGATATGGGGGTGTATCCTACACCCCCGATCACCTTGTATCTCCGGGTCAGCGGGTCACACGTGACCCTCATCACCGGAATAGCCGAAAATCGCAAGTGTGAATTCACTTGCGATTTTCGGCGATCACCTACATGGGGGGGTCTAATGACCCCCCTGGGCATTGGTGCGGGGTGCCTGCTGATCGATATCAGCAGTCACCCCGGTCTGGTCCCCGCCCGGCGAGCAGCAGGGACCAAAATTCCCACGGGCGTACAGGTACGCCCTTGGTCCTTAAGTACCAGGGAGCAAAGGCGTACCTGTACGCCCTTGGTCCTTAAGGGGTTAAAGCGCAACTGTCATGGAAATTATACCCCCCAGACTAATAACATGATAGTATAGATGATGATACGTGTAATGCAGCTGTACTTTTGGCTGCTGTTTATCACTCTTTATCAGCAGGATCGTAATGCCCCACCTCCGCCACGCCTATCCCCTGTAAGTGAGCGCTGGACCACTGTGTGATTGACACACAGGTCCCCACCCCCCGATGTCCGTGATGTGCGGGCCGGCGTGACTCCACTGAGCCTATACATATAATATGCACCTTTATGTTATATGAAATACAGTGCCCGTACTCCTCCTCTTTCTTCACATGGTGCTGGAGACGCGCTGCTTCTGCTTTCACTACAGGCAGTGAGCTCGCTCCCTGCCTCTAGCACTGCGCAGGCGCACTGAGCTGGCGGCAGACAACGAAAGCAAGCTCACTGCCTGTAGTGAAAGCAGAAGCAGCGCGTCTCCAGCACCATGTGAAGAAAGAAGAGGAGTACGAGCACTGTATTTCATATAACATAAAGGTGCACATTATATGTATAGGCTCAGTGGAGTCACACCGGCGCTCACATCACGGGGGGTGGGGACCTGTGTGTCAATCACACAGTGGTCCAGCGCTCACTTACAGGGGATAGGCGTGGCGGAGGTGGGGCATTACGATCCCCAGCCACGCCTATCCGACTGTTGCTGACCGCAGGATAAAACTATTTTCCTGCTGATAAAGAGTGATAAACAGCAGCCAAAAGTACAGCTGCATTACACGTATCATCATCTATCCTATCATGTTATTAGTCTGGGGGGTATAATTTCAATGACAGTTGCGCTTTAACTGTTCCATTCCGTGGAATCCCCAACTAACCCTTCTTTATATAGGTTTACAAACTATACCCCCTCCACTAAGAGAATTATTTTGTATTATCAGAATAATTGCTAAAAACACGTTATTGAGTAACTGGAAAACCCCATTGGTCCCCTGTTTTGATATAATTCTGAATAAAATAAATACTACATATTCATTCGAAAAGGTTATAGCTAGGGGTCTGGAAAGTTGGACAAATTTAACGGTCTCAGATGGTCTTCATGGTCTCTGTCTTCTCTTTGTAGAGATATTTAGATTAAAAGGGATTTTTCCACTGACATGATACTTACAAAAAGACATTATGTTACATGGGGCACATTGACATCCATTATTAGAGTTAAACCTTATCATCATCTTGTTCTATAAGTAATGTCTTGGCATTTGCACTTTTCTACAACATTTCATTATGTATCAGATATATAAGGATAAAAGACGCACGCATACTACTATGTAAGTTATCTCGGAGTTGTTATATTTCCTTTATTTTTATTTATTTTACTTTAGTCATTTTATTTCTGTTTTCCTTTTGGTTTGATTAAACAACTGGCTTTCATATATGTAAGATTGAATCCACAATCAAGTCTTCCTATATGCAGTAAACAACTGTTCGCTGTTTTTGTTGTTGTAAAATAATACGTTGACAGCTGCGTCTGTCTTTATGCATGTTTGCTTTTCAATTATGATAAAATATTTTAAAAAACTATTGAAAGAAAAAAAAAAACCATAGACTATAATGGGATTTTCTAATGGCCGTATAGGATTTTGTAACTGCCATTTTCAGCTGATTTTAAGACGAAACTTCGTACGGATCTTTAAAACTGAGTAATTTTGTAGTGTGAAAGAAGCCTTAAAGACATAACTTAGAGACATAACTCTATTTTTCTGTCCAAACATCCATATGAGGGCTTGTTTTTTGTGCAACCTATTGCATTTGTAATGACACCTTTCATTTTTGTGTAAAATGTATGTTGAGGGTATATTCACATGTACAGTATCCTGCACATATTAGTTGTACAGCATGTGAAGCTGCAGATTTGGGAAATAATATATTTTGCAAGTCTAACTAAACAAGTATGCTTAAAATTACCCCATTCAGAACCCTGTAACTTTTAGATTTTTATGTTTATGGGGCTCTATGGGTGCTCATTAATTAATTAATAAACCACTTATATGTGAATTTTTGATTACTTAATTTTTTTATCTAGAATGTAATGTGACAAAAAATGTAATGTGTCTGTAATCTTGGACTACTGTATATTGTTTTGTGTTTACGCTGGTCACCTTACAGGATCATTAATGTTTTATTTTAATAGCTCGAACAATTTTGAGCGTGACGATACCAAAACCCCTTAAGGACGCAGCTCATTTTCAACTTAAGGACACAGCCCTTTTTTGCAAATCTGACCACTGTAAGCATTAATAACTCTGGGATGCTTTTACCTTTCATTCTGATTCCTAAATAATTTTTTCGTGACATATTCTACTTTAACATAGTGGTAAATTTTTTATCTTTATTTGCATCCTTTCTTGGTGAAAAATCCCCAAATTTCATTAAAATGTTGCATTTTTCTAACTTTGAAACTCTCTGCTTATAAGGAAAATGGATATTCCAAATAAATTATATATTGATTAACAAATACAATATATCTACTTTATGTTGACATCATAAAGTTGACATGATTTTACTTTTTGAAGACATTAGATGGCTTCAAAGTATAGCAGCAATTTTCAAAATGTTCATGAAAATTTCAAAATCAAAATTTTTAAGGGGCCAGTTAAGTTTGAAGTGGATTTGAGGGGCCTTTCTGTGAGAAATACCCCATAAATGACCCCATTATAGAAACTACACCCCTGAAAGTATTCAAAATGACATTCAGAAAGTTTGTTAACCCTTTAGGTGTTTTACAAGGATAGCAGCAAAGTGGAGGAGAAAAATAAAAATCTGTATTTTTTCCACAAACATGTTCTTGTAGCCCCATTTTATTTTATTTTTAAAAGTGGTATAAGGAGAAAAAGCCCCCAAAATGTGTAGCCAGATTTCTTTTGAGTATGGAAATACCTCATATGTTGACATAAAGTGCTCTGCGGGCTCACAACATGGCTCAAGAGGGAAGTAGTAACTGTGGGATTTTTGAAAATGAGTTTTGCTGTCATGGTTTTTGGGGACCATGTTGCATTTAGGAAGCCCCCATGGTGCCAGAACAGCAAAAAACAAAAAAAACAAATGGCATACTATTTTGGAAACTACACCCCTTAAGGAACGTAACAAGGGGTATAGTGAGCCTTAACAGCTCACAGGTGTTTGACGACTTTGCGTTGAAGTTGGACGTGAAAATGGAAAATTTGATTTTTAACACTAAAATGATGGTGTTACTCCAAATTTTTCTTTTTCACAAGGGGTAATAGGAGAAAATGGACCCCAATATTTGAAGCCCAATTTCCCCCGATTAAGAAAACGCCCCATATGTGGACGTTAAGGAGCGCCATTGGACTTTTGGAGAGAGAATTTTGCTGAAATTGAAGTTGGGGGCCATGTGCATTTTCAAACCTCCCATGATGCCAGAACAGCAGAAACACCCCAAATGTGACACCATTTTGGAAACTAGAACCCTCCAGGAACTTAACAAGAGTTACAGTGAGTACTTACATCTCACAAGTTTTTTGAACAGTAGGCCATTAAAATGAAAAATTTTATTTTTAACACTAGTGGGCCGTAAAAGGGAAAAATGTGTAAAAGGGAAAAATTTGATTTTTCAGTCTATATTGATAATGTTACCCCAAATGTTTAATTTTCACATGGGGTAATAGGGTAAAAGGCTCCCAAAATTTGTAGTGCAATTTCACCTGAGAAAGAAAATACCCCATGTGTGGATGTAAAGTGCTCTGCGGGCACACTGCAATGCTCAGAATAGAAGGAGCACCATTGGGCTTTTTGAGTGAAAAGTTTGTTGGAATTGAAGTCGGGGCCACGTGCGTTTACAAAGCCCCCATTGTTCTAGAGTAGCAGTAACCCCACACATGTGACACCATATTAGAAACTACACCCCTCAAGTAACGTAACAAGGGTTATAGTGAGTACTTGAAATAATTTATTTTTAACACTGAAATGTTGGTATTAACCATACAATTTTTAGTTTCACAAGTAGTAAGAGAAAAAAAAAGCTCCACAACATTTGTAGCCCAAATTCTCCAGAATAAGGAAATACCCCATATAAGGCAGTAAAGCACTATGGAGGTGCAAAACAGGGCTTAGGTGTGAGACAGCACCGATGAGATTTGAGGCCTAAAGTGGTGCTTTGCACTGCAATGGTTGAGGTTCTGACATAAAATTTAAAAGAAAAACCCAGGCAAGTGACCACAATTTTGAAACTACACCCCTCAAGGAAGGTAACAAGGGGCATAGTGAGTATTTACACCTCACAGGTTTTTTGAAAAGTGGGCCATAAATTGAAAAAATAAAAAAATTTACACTAAAATGCTGGAGTTACCCAATTTTTTCAATTTTCACAAGGGGTAATGGGAGAAATTGGGTTACATATTTTGGAGGGCTTTTTCCCTTGACTATGGAAATACATCCACATATGGGGTAACGTGCTGGGCTGGCGCACAACCAGGCTCAGAAGTCATAGAGGTCTGTTTACATTTGAGGCCTATGGCAAATCAGTAGCTGACAGTTACATACATTCAGAGGAAAATACAAAAAAGAAACACCCACATGTGACACCATTACAGAAAGTACCCACCCTGCGGAATGGGTATATGGGTAAAGAGGACATTTTGAACGTACAGGTGTTTCCTAAATTTATTTACCAGGAATGGATGAAGGGTAGCTTTTGAAAATTGCAATTTTCAACCTATGCTCTGCTTCATCTTTCTGGGAACAACTAACATGTGACTCCGAATTGTCTCCTGGAAATACAACAGAGCTCATGAGCGAGAACTCTTCGCATTTGAGGCCGATGTTTCTTACGGACCTAACATTTACATACATTCAGAGGAAAATACAAGAAAGGAACACCCACATGTGAGCCTATTACAAACAGTACACCCCTTAGGGAAGGTGTATAGGGGTGAAGTGGAGATTTGGAACAGACGGGTGTTCCCTAAATTTAATTTCCAGGAACGGATGAAGTGTACTATGTGGGGGAATGAAAATTGCAATTTTAAATACTGATATGCTAATTTCCAGAATGATGACCCAGAGTATAGCCGAAAGTAAAAATGATGCCCGCCCCAAACCCTATGCTCTGAATCATCATTTTGGGAATGTGATGTGTGTGGCTATCCCTATTCTGTTACCTCAAATGCGCACCCTGCTCAGGTGGGGAGAGAGCGCTGCGCATTTGAGGCAACTGCAAACCCCCAATGCTGTTGACTCTGTGTCCCATGACCCATTTTTTTTTTTTTTGGGGGGGGGGGGGGGAAATATCGGAGGTATTGGAAAAGAGTTTTTTTTTTTTTTTAAGGGTGGGGGGGGGGGGGTTCAGTTTTATATTTGGAAGACAATTTACTCTGGACCGGTACATTGGAGTCAAATTCTGAGGAATGAAAATCATGTGAAGGGATTAAAAGTTTAGAACTCCATGGAAGTGTGATACTCCCTGAAGGAGTTTTTAATGCAGAGGCCCGGATGATCGGGGTAAGTGTCACACTGAGTGGTGGTGTCCTTCCGAATCCCCCTCTTGCGACATACTGTTATGGACATGAAAATGACATACATTTTATCTGCTTGTAACGCCGAGCGTTCCGGGTCCCTGTCCCTGCCCGGAGCGCTCGCGGCGTTTGGTGTGCAGCCCCCCCGGTCAGACCCGCTGAACAGGAGCGCTGCTCTAGTGTCCCCGGCAGGGATGCGATCCGCCTGGCGGGACATGCCCGCCCGCGGGTCGCATCCCGATCTTCTCACCTGCCCCGTCCTCCTTCAGCTCCGTCCCGGCGCGCGCGGCCCCGCTCTCTAGGGCGCGTGCGCGCCGGCTCTCGGAAATTACCACTAATTGGTGTCTGGCTCAATCAGTGTAATTACTCCCAAAACACATATAAACCCACTTCCCCTTCCTGTCCTCGCCGGATCTTGTTGCCTTGTGCCAGTGAAAGTGTTATTTGTGAGCCCCTTGCCTGTGTATCCAGACCCTTGCTGTTGCCCCTGACTACGAACCATTGCCATCTGCCCTGACCTTCTGCTATGTCCGACCTTGCCTTTGCCTTGTCCTTGTGTTCCCGCGCCTGGCTCAGCTGTCAGAGAGGTCGAGTCGCTACTGGGTGGAACGACCTGGGGGTTACTTGCCGCAGCAAGTCCATCCCGCTTGGGGTGGGCTCTGGTAAAAACCAGTAACCTCTTAGATTCCGTTGCCCTGGTATGGCCCGCGTCATCGCCTCTCTGGCACAGGGGATCCACCTCCCATTGACCTCCCCGCATACACTCCGGATCCTGACAGTAGATCCGGCCATGGATCCCGCTGAGGTGCCGCTGCCAAGTCTCGCTGACCTCACCACCGTGATCGCCCAGCAATCCCAGCAGATCGCCCAAAAAGGACAACAGCTGTCTCAGTTGACTGCCATGTTTCAGCAGCTTCTGCCTCCACAGCAGCAACCATCTCCTCAGCCAGCTCAAGCATCTTCTCCACAGCGAGCTGCCGCTTCCACATCCAGAGTCCGCCTGTCTCTACCTGACAAGTTTGATGGGGATTCTTTCTGTGCCGTGGGTTCCTGACCCAGTGTTCGCTGCACCTGGAGATCATGTCGGACCAGTTTCCCACAGAACGGTCTTAGGAGGCATTCGTGGTCAGCCTGCTATCTGGAAAGGCCTTGTCCTGGGCCACACCACTTTGGGACCGCAATGATCCTGACACTGCTACCATTCAGTCCTTCTTCACTGAAGTATGCAGTGTCTTTGAGGAACCTGCCTGTGCATCTTCCGCTGAAACAGCCTTGCTAAACCTCGTCCAAGGAGAATCTACAGTGGGCGAATATGCCATACAGTTCCGCACACTGGCCTCTGAGTTGGCCTGGAATAATGAGGCTCTCTGCGCGACCTTCAACAAAGGTTTATCCAGCCACATCAAGGATTGTCTGGCCGCACAAGAGATACCCTCCTCCCTGACTGAACTCATCCACTTGGCTACCCGCATTGATATGTGCTACATTGAAAGACGCCAGGAGCTTTGCAAGGAAAAGGATCTTGTTCGCACCAGGCGTAATCCGCACCTGGCTCCTCTCTTTCAGCATCCATTGCAAACTGTTTCTGTGCCTTCCGCCGAGGAGGCCATGCAAGTGGAGCGGTCTCGCCTGACCCAACAAGAGAGGACTTGCCATAGGAAAGAGAACTTGTGCCTGTACTGTGCGAGCTCTGAACATTTCTGAAAGGACTGTCCTCTTCGTCCTCCGCGTCAGGGAAATGCACGCACCTAGTGAACATGGGAGAGGCGTTACTAGGTGTGAATTCTTCCTCTCCATGTCTGACTATACCAGTACGGATTTCCTTGCCCACTAAGTCTTCCTCAAACCATTCTACATTTCCTCCGTGAATGGTCAAAATCTGGACTGTACCGTGCGCTATCGCACTCAACCTTTGCGCATGGGTGTTGGTGTCCTCCATCAAGAGGACATAGAATTGTACTTCCTAACTGTACCTCGGAAGTCTTACTTGGCCTGCCGTGGCTGGGGACATTAAAAGTTGGGGTCGTTCCTGTTACAAGCGATGCCTGAAGTCTCTACCCATTTGTCAAGTTTCCATCACCACACCTCTGCCAGGCTTACCTAAGGCCTACCAGGACTTTTCTGATGATACCCAGTCGCCAACAAACTCAGGAATCACGGGCTCGTGGTCCGCTGGCTCAGTCCAGACAAGTTCTCTGGTAGGGGGCACCAGTGAACTTGGCTGGGGGGCTTGAATAGTATGAGCGCCAGGAGGACTCATACTAGCATGGGGCACAGGGTGAGGAGCAGAGGAGGTTTGCGGTCTCGCATGGTGGCGTCCCCGCTGCCTTGGTGGCTCACCAGAACTAGATGATGAGGAGGACGAGGAGATAAGGAAGGTGGAGTCTTCGTTGTCCCCTCTGTAGCACTTTCAGTGTCGGAGGCAAGTATGGCATATGCCTCCTCTGCTGAAAACGCCCTGCGGGCCATTGCCCTACTCTAATGGGGCGTGAAGTGTATATCTGTGGGGGGAACTTTATTTGTGTATGTGCTGTGTGTATTGTGGTGCAATACTACCTCCCTAACCCTCCCTAACCTGACTAACTAAACCCGCCCTAACAGAAAAAAATATGAACTAAAAAAGGGAAAAAACTATTTTTTTAAATTGACTTCTAGCGCAAAAAAAGCCCTGCGCCCCAAAAAAAGCGTGTACCTAATCAGTGGTGTGTGCACTGATTAGCGCTTGTGGTGGCAGGGGGCGCAGAAATCAGTGGGGCGGTCTGGCCACTCAGTTTAGAACAGTGGCTGGTGGCACGTACTGTACACAGACCCCCACACAAAATACCCGAAAAATAAAATAATAAAACCTGCCTGAACCCCCCCTTAAAAAAAAAAATGCTGATCAGTGATAAATCACCAACAGCGGTGGGGCAGGCCGCACACAGAAGTACGGTCCGTCACCACACCACAGGCCTGCTACTGGTGGCATGGACCGCCTATAAGTGCAGAAAAATAAAAAAGCCACTATAACCTAAATAAGTGCCTGCAGCACAAACAAAAAAAAAACGCTGATCAGTACTACGAGACTGATCAGTGGTGAGTGGGCTTTAGCTAACAATGGCAGACCACTCTTTTATAGCTAAGTGGGCCCGGCCACACGTGTAGAAAAAAAAAAAAAAGGTCTGTGCCAAAAACAAACAAAAAACGCTGGCCGCAGACCACAGCGACCCAGTAGAGCCGGGGTCATGGAGCTGAAGGTGCTATGGACCTGCGGATACCTACGGATGGTACGCTGAAAAAAAAACCATATATCTTTCTTTTTTAACTCCTAAATGTCCCTACCTAATCAAATGCTTTCACTGACTGCTTTTTGTGCCAAGAGGCCACAGAAAGGGGGCAAGGGGGCACTTTTTAAAACTTTTTTTTACACTGAGGGGGGGAGATGGCAGCATGGGGCTCCATCCTGCACACCAGATCTCTCAGAAATGGTGGGCAGAACGGAGCAACAGGCTAGTACACCCACCTCCCCATACTGCCCAATCACATCTGTACTGGGGGGTGGCAACACTGCCACCTCCCAGTACTGTACAGATCATGATTGGTGCTGTGTGTTACAGCACCGATCATCATCATTATCCAGGTCATGGGGTCACACGTGACCCACGTGACCCGGATGCGCCACAGACCGCCGGTGAGTATTTACCGGTGAACTGCAGTGATTGCCGACATGGGGGGAGGTCTCAGGACCCCCCTCTGCGATGTGCTGGGATGCCTACTGAATGATTTAAGCAGGCATCCTGGTCTGCTCCCCGACTGGCTAGTGGCTGGGACCGGATTTCCCACGGTCATACCCATACGCCCTACGTCGACTCAGGATGCAGGGCGTATGCATACGCCCTGCATCCTGAAGAGGTAAAAGTCCATAGGGGACTTTTATAAGCATTCATTAGATTGCCATTCCTAAATAATGATGTGCTTAATAATGCATAGCATTTTTCAATGTGATTGGTAATTTACTAATAGAGTCTAAGGCTGGAATTCCACTTGTTTTTTGGGGGGGAAAAATGCCAAGAAAAACGCCAATGCTGCCGCATGGTGTTTTTTGGCCAAAAAACGCTGTGGCCAGAGGTTAGCTGTAAATCAATAAGAAATAGCAAAATTATTTTTCCACTTTGCGTTTTTCAGTTTGGTGTTTTTTTAAATCCTTTTGGGGTTTTTTCACTCTTTTTCAGCTCCTTGGCTGTTTTGCAAAATCGCATCATGTTGAGCCTATGGTGTTTTTTTCCCCTGAAATCGTGGAGTTTTCTCCCATAAAAGTCTATGGCTAAGTTTCCACTTGTTTTTTTTTCTGGCAGTTTTTGGAAAACTGCCACTGCAGTTTTTGAGCCAAAGTCAGCAGTGAATCCACAAGGGAGGAGAAGTTTAAGTTCTTCCTTTATATGTCCTATTCCTCTTTAATACATTTCTGGCTTTGGCTCAATAACTGCAGTGGCAGTTCTCCAAAAACTGCCAGAAAAAAACCAAGTGGAAACTTAGCCTATTGTTTTTGCAGGTGGTTTTTATTCTTTTTTGCATGATGGAGATACCTTTTTTGATAACATTTCGTAGGGTACCATAAAAAAAAAAAAATTATAAAAAAGATACAGTAGTGATGGAAAAAAATTGTATTTAACAAAATTTTTCTTTTTTATAACTAAATTTTTATAAATTTTTAAACAGGGATCAATTTATGTGGGCGGGGAAGGGCACTAAAAATGTAGCCGACAATAATAAAAATGTAGTGTGTGTGTGTTTTTCACTTTTCATTCTTAATTTTTTAACATTTTTAGAAAGTACTACTACTCCCAGTATGGAACACACTGTTCCATGATGGGAGTAGTAGTACCGTACTGATTGACAGATCGCCCCCGGGTCTGTTGCGATCCTTCTGTATAATTTATAGACGCGGCCTTCTATGGTCCCCTGCACTGCCGTATATATACACCTATTCATATTTCCCACAGAGAGCTGTGATTGGCCATATGGTTCAAGCCAATCACAACTCTCTGTGGGAAATATGAATAGGTGTATATATACGGCAGTGCAGGGGACCATAGAAGAGCGGCCGCCCGTATCTATAAATTATACAGGAGAATCACAGCAGGAGTCAGGAGTGACATCCACTGTGATCTTTCCTTAACTGCAGGAACTACTGCTTCCAAAATGGAGCACACTCTGCTATAAGCTGGGAGATGTAGTACCTGCATTAATAGATAGATCGTAAAAGTTGTCAGAAGTTACACTTGCTGCGATCTGTCTATTTATGCAGGCACTACAGCTCCCAGCATGGAGCAGAGTGTGCTCCATGTTGGGAGTAGTAGTACCTGCAGTTAAGGACAGATCACAGCAGGTGTCACTCCCGACACCCGATGCGATCGTCCTATCTATTGCAGAGATACGGAGCGACTCTATACAGTGCTCGCATCTCTGCACTATACTCCGGTCGGCCAGTAATATGAATAGAACATCACTCATTCATATTTCCCTCTGAGAGTGGGTATCCAGCCAATCCGCACTCTGGGCGGAAAATATGAATGAGTGAGGTGAATTTCTATTCACATCACTTGCCGGCCCGGAGTATAGTGCAGAGATGCGAGCACTGTATAGAGCCGCTCCGTATCTCTGCTTTATTATGGACGATTGCATCGGGTGTCACGACTGACATCCGGGGTGATATGTCTATTAGTACAGGTACTACTACTTCCATCATAAAACAGTCCATCCCATGCTGGGAGTAGTAGTGCTACCTAAAAATGTAAAAAAATATAGAAAAAAAATTGAAACACACACACTGTATTAAAAATGTATTAAAATGTTGTTATAAAAAATAAAAATGTCGTTAACCCCTTAGGGACTCAGGGTTTTTCCGTTTTTGCACTTTCATTTTTTCCTCCTTACCTTTTAAAAATCATAACCCTTTCAATTTTCCACCTAAAAATCCATATTATGGCTTATTTTTTGCGTAGCCATTTCTGCTTTGCAGTGACATTAGTCATTTTACCCAAAAATGCACGGCGAAACAGAAAAAATAAATCATTGTGCGACAAAATCGAAGAAAAAACGCAATTTTGTAACTTTTGGGGGCTTCCATTTCTACACGGTGCATATTTCGGTAAAAATTACACCTTATCATTATTCTGTAGGTCCATACGGTTAAAATGATACCCTACTTATATAGGTTTGATTTTGTCGCACTTCTGGAAAAAATCGTAACTACATGCAGGAAAATTTATACGTTTAAAAATGTCATCTTCTGACCCCTATAACTTTTTTATTTTTCCACGTACAGGGCAGTATGAGGACTCATTTTTTGCGCCGTGATCTGAAGTTTTTATCGGTATGATTTTTGTTTTGATCGGACTTTTTGATCACTTTTTATTCATTTTTTAATGGTATAAAAAGTGACCAAAATACGCTTTTTTGGACTTTGGAATTTTTTTGCGTGTACGCCATTGACTGTGCGGTTTAATTAATGATATATTTTTATAGTTCGGACATTTAGGCACGCGGCAATACCACATATGTTTATTTTTATTTTTTTTACACTGTTTTATTTTTTTATGGGAAAAGGGGGGTGATTCAAACTTTTATTAGGGAAGGGGTTAAATGACCTTTATTAACACTTTTTTTTACATTTTTTTTGCAGTGTTATAGGTCCCATAGGGACCTATAACACTGCACACACTGATCTTCTACACAGATCACAGGCATGTATTAACACGCCTGTGATCAGTGTTATCGGCGCTTGACTGCTCGTGCCTGGATCTCAGGCACGGAGCAGTCATTCGTCGATCGGACACCGAGGAGGCAGGTAAGGGCCCTCCGCGGTGGTCCCGAACAGCCCGACTGAGCAGCCGGGTCACTTTCGCTTTAGAAGCGGCGGTCAGCTTTGACCGCCGCTTCTAAAGGGTTAATACCTCACATCGCCGCGATCGGCGATGTGTGGTATTAGCCGCGGGTCCCGGCCGTTGATGAGCGCCGGGACCGATGCGATATGATGCGGGATTGCGGCGCGATCCCGCTTCATATCGCGGGAGCCGGCACAGGACGTAAATATACGTCCTGCGTCGTTAAGGGATTAAATACATGTTTTCCCATTCCTACTGCATCCTGTTTTTTTTTTTGGTGCCCAACAAATTTGGAAAAAAAACGCCAAAGGGGCCAAAAATGTAATTTCCACTCAAATGCCAAAATGCCAGAAAAAAAAACGTCAAACACAGGAAATTGCACTGGCGTTTTTTCTGGCTTTTTTTTTTTTTGTGTGAAAAAAACGCAGGAAAAAAACAAGTGTAATCCTAGCATAAGGCAGACTCTATTAGAAAATTGCACCGAAGCTAGTGGGTACTAGGTGAGGAGACCGATCAGACCCACACATATATCTTGCAGGGCTCCTGACTGGGCAGAGGGACTGATTGTCAGGCTCTTATGTGTCACGATCACTATGAATCACGGCACTTAAAGGGTTAATGGCGGACATTGGCGGGATCGATGTCCGTCCTTGACTGTGAGTGCACGGCTGCTGATAGCTCCTGCACTCGCTTCACAGATACTAAATACTTCAGGACGCACATGTAAAAAAAGCATACATTAACCCCTTCAGGACGGAGCCCATTTTGGCCTTAAGGACCGGAGCGTTTTTTGCACATCTGACCACTGTCACTTTTCTGACCACTGTTTTTTCGTGACATATTCTACTTTAACATAGTGGTAAATTTTTGTCGATACTTGCATCCTTTCTTGGTGAAAAATCCGTAAATTTGATGAAAAATTTGAAAATTTTGCATTTTTCTAACTTTGAAGCTCTCTGCTTGTAAGGAAAATTGATATTACGAATACATTTTTTTTTTGTTCACATATACAATATGTCTACTTTATGTTTGCATCATAAAATTGACGTATTTTTACTTTTGGAAGACACCAGAGGGCTTCAACGGTCAGCAGCAATTTTCAAATTTTTCACAAAATTTTCAAACTCAGTATTTTTCAGGGACCAGGTTTGAAGTGGATTTGAAGGGTCTTCATATTAGAAATACCCCATAAATGACCCCATTATAAAAACTACACCCCCCAAAGTATTCAAAATGACATTCAGTCAGCGTTTTAACCCTTTAGGTGTTTCACACGAATAGCAGCAAAGTGAAGGAGAAAATTCACAATCTTCATTTTTTACACTTACATGTTCTTGTAGACCCAATTTTTGAATTTTTACAAGGGGTAAAAGGAGAAAATGTATACTTGTATTTGTAGCCCAATTTCTCTCGAGTAAGCACATACCTCATATGTCTATGTAAAGTGTTCGGCGGGCGCAGTAGAGGGCTCAGAAGGGAAGGAGCGACAAGGGGATTTTGGAGAGTACGTTTTTCTGAAATGGTTTTTGGGGGGCATGTTACCTTTAGGAAGCCCTTATGGTGCCAGAACAGCAAAAAAAAAACACATGGCATACCATTTTGGAAACTAGACCCCTCGGGGAATGTAACATGGGATAAAGTGAACCTTAATACCCCACAGGTGTTTCACGACTTTTGCTAATGTAAAAAAATGTTTTACCTAAAATGCTTGTTTGCCCAAAAATGTTTTATTTTTAAAAAGGGTAATAGCAGAAAATACCCCTAAAAATTTGAAGCCCAATTTCTCCCGATTCAGAAAACACCCCATATGGGGGTGAAAAGTGCTCTGCTGGCGCACTACAGGTCTCGGAAGAGAAGGAGTCACATTTGGCTTTTTGAAAGCAAATTTTGCTCTGGGGGCATGCCGCATTTAGGAAGCCCCTATGGTGCCAGGACAGCAAAAAAAAAAACACATTTTGTAAACTAGACCCCTCGGGGAATGTAACAAGGGGTAATGTGAACCTTAATACCCTACAGGTGTTTCACGACTTTTGCATATGTAAAAAAAAAATTTTTTTTTTTACCTAAAATGCTTGTTTTCCCCAAAATTTTACATTTTTAAAAAGGGTAAAAGCAGAAAATACCCCCCAAAATTTGTAACACAATTTCTCCCGAGTACGGCGATACCCCATATGTGACCCTAAACTGTTGCCTTGAAATACGACAGGGCTCCAAAGTGAGAGCGCCATGCGCATTTGAGGCCTAAATTAGGGACTTGCATAGGGGTGGACATAGGGGTATTCTACGCCAGTGATTCCCAAACAGGGTGCCTCCAGCTGTTGCAAAACTCCCAGCATGCCTGGACTGTCAACGGCTGTCCGACAATACTGGGAGTTGTTTTGCAACAGCTGGAGGCTCCGTTCTGGAAACAGTGGCGTACCAGACGTTTTTAATTTTTATTGGGGAGGGGAGGGGGGCTGTGTAGGGGTATGTGTATATGTAGTGTTTTTTACTTTTTATTTTATTTTATGTGATAGTGTAGTGTAGTGTTTTTAGGGTACAGTCGCACGGGCGGGGGTTCACAGTAGTTTCTCGCTGGCAATTTGAGCTGCAGCAGAAAGTTTGCGGCAGCTCAAATTTGCAGCCAGATACTTACTGTAATCCTCCGCCCATGTGAGTGTACCCTGTACATTCAAATTGGGGGGGGGGGGGGGGGGGGGGGGGGATCCAGCTGTTGCATAACTACAACTCCCAGCATGCCCGTTGGCTGTCGGTGACTGCTGAGAGTTGCAGTTTTGCAACAACTGTAGGCACACTGGTTATGTATCACTGAGTTTGTGACCTAACTCAGTGTTTCACAACCAGTGTGCCTCCAGCTGTTGCAAAACTACAACTCCCAGCATGTACGGTGCATGGTGTACGGTGACTGCTGAGAGTTGTAGTTTGCAACAGCTGGAGGCACACCGGTCGTGAAACACTGAGTTAGGTAAAAAAAAAACTCTGAGTTTCACAACCAGTGTGCCTTCAGCTGTTGCAAAACTACAACTCTCAGCAGTCACCGACAGCCAACGGGCATGCTGGGAGTTGTAGTTATGCAACCAGCAGATGCACCACTACAACTCCCAGCATGCACTTTAGCTGTTTGTGCAAGCTGGGAGTTGTAGTTATACAACAGCTGAAGGTACACTTTTCCATAGAAAGAATGTGCCTCCAGCTGTTGCAAAACCATAAGTCCCAGCATGCCCATAAGGGAATGCTGGGAGTTGTGGTGGTCTGCCTCCTGCTGTTGCATAACTACAGCTCCCAGCATGCCCTTTTTGCATGCTGGGAGCTGTTGCTAAGCAACAGCAGGATGCTGTCACTCACCTCCAACGATCCAGACGCTGCAGGTCAGTCCCGCCGCCGCCGCTGCTCCTGGGGCCCCGATCCCAACATTGACGCCGGGATCGGGGTCCCCAGCACCCGGGGTGCACGTCCCGCACCCGCTCACGTCCTCCGGAAGAGGGGCGGAGCGGGTGCGGG
Organism: Hyla sarda; assembly: GCF_029499605.1. NCBI lineage: Eukaryota > Metazoa > Chordata > Amphibia > Anura > Hylidae > Hyla > Hyla sarda. Next base: position 150,401,562 of record NC_079192.1, read on the forward strand.
AGTGACACCCGCAGCAGGCGCCCTGATTGGTCGGCCGGTAATCCGGCCGACGAATCAGGGCGATCGTGAGGTGGCACCAGTGCCACCTCACCCCTGCAGGCTCTGGCTGTTCGGGGCCGTCAGAGACGGCCCCGAACAGCCAGTAATTCCGGGTCATCGGGTCACTGGAGACCAGCGATCTGAATTGTCCAGCGATCTGCAGCGATCGCCGACATGGGGGGGCATAATGACCCCCCTGGTCCATATGCCGGGATGCCTGCTGAACGATTTCAGCAGGCATCCGGTCCCCATCCGGCTAGCGGTGGGGGCCGGAATTCCCACGGGCGTATGGATACGCCCTCGGTCC